>NC_089595.1:33121685-33202663 GCF_019320115.1 Miscanthus floridulus
GATATGTGTGTTGATGGTCTCTCCTTGGAAGGAGATCCATATGTGAACTCCATCTGTGATGATACCCAGCTCACGACTTTGTTAATACTCCTATTTAGTAGCATGTCTAAAATGTTAGATCGTTAGTTATGGTCAAGTAGGTTAATTTGGGTGTGGTCAAAACAGAACAAATTTCTGAAGGGAGATCCATATGTGAACTCCGTCTGTGATGATACCCAGCTCACGGCTTCACTAATATTTAGTCTATCTACGATGTTAGTTATGATCAAGTAGGCTAATTTGGGTATTGTAAACAAACAGAACTATTTCCTGTCTACCAGCAGATCTGCAAAAATATTTGGCTCCCGTATTACCATAGTACCCACAGAACTCATTGGCTGTATGCGGATGTAGAGGCTGGAATCTTTTTCCATTAGAAAATGAGCATGATTTTTTAGGGAATCAGTGTGTGAAAAATTCTAGAGACTCCGGGGATATTTGGTTGGAACCCTTGTCTTGGGACCTCTGCCAAGTAGCCGCTTCTGACACTAGGCGTGGGCTATGTTTGCTTGTCTTATAAGCCGTATTATTTCAGCGAACGAATAGTGTTTTTCTCTCACAACAAATCAGCGAACAGTACTTTCAGCCATGACTTTTCAGCAAAGCGAACATGGCCAGGCTCAAGCCTATTTCCTAGGATGGGAACCAAAGACGCTCTCACTCTCTTTCTTTCAGCTCGTTTGTTGCAGCGTAAAGCAGTTGCCGCTACAACAACTCAATCCCCCTACACACTAGTATTTGGTGGAATGGCTTCACTAATATTTAGTGGACTATCTAAAATGTTAGTTATGGTCAAGTAGGCAGTAGGCTAATTTGGGTATGATGAAAAACAGAAAAAAAATTCTGTCACCCCACAGATCTGGAAGATATTTGACTCCCATATATTACCATAGTACCATATATATCATATGTTTAGAATGCCTGGAGATTGCCAAAGTACGTCTGTCACTTCTTCAGGATGAGGAGTACACCGTTATGTTGTTTTTTAGTAGGAAAATGATCATCGCTTTCAACTGCATCAATATAATCAGATCATAGCTAATGCCCAGCCCAGGCCTGGGTAAGGTTGAGACATAGAATGCGGTTACTAGCGCCGAGCATAATTCATTAGAAGAAGGACGCAAGTGCAGGTGGATACATCAAGAGCGTCCATTTCATCAAGTATTCTTGCATAACTATTCACACTTAGTGGCGCTACGGCTTGCACACAACTGATTCAGTGTATCATTGTGGCTGGCCACTATGCAAGAATCAAGTGCGTAAGAACTGACTTTTTGGTGCTGTCGTGTGCTCAAGAAGAATCAAATTAGAATAAAAGATGTCAATAGAACAGTAAGGTGAAGCTTGACAACAGAGAGAAGTAAACATGAAGTTCGAAAAAGAAGACATGACACTTTTTTTTAATTCACTATATACAACTTTATTTGCAAATTATTTGCTTACTGCCTGGTTCGTTACAAAAACTTACATCGAAATGCACAACCATATGGAAGCAGAATTTGTTGCACTACTAAGGTTCTTTAATTTCCAAAATGACACCAATGTCCAACACGATCATTCAGAAAACAGGAATTTTCAAGAGTACAAAATAACTGCCGGAAGAATATGCACTACCGAAAACCTCAAATTTGCCGAGTGTTTTTATGTTTGCCGAGTGCATTCCTTCGGACACTCGGCAAACAAATTCTTTGCCAAGTGTTATCCTAAAAACACTCTGGCAAAAAAAAAAAACACTCGGCAAAGAGGGGGTTTGCCGAGTGTCAAATAAAAACACTCGGCAAATAGAGGGTTTACCGAGTGCCACAAAAAAACACTCGACAAAAAGAGAGGTTTGCCGAGTGTCCAAAAACAACACTCGGCAAAGCAAAAAAATGAAGAAAAAAAACCCTACCCGCCCCCCTAAAATCACCTACCCGCCCCTCCCCTCCCTCCCAGCTCGCTCCCTCCCATCCTCTCCCGTGTGCGGCTGGCCCCCTCCCCTCCTCCCGCCGATGGCCAGCCCCTCCCCTCCCTCACCGGCGGCGCCCCTCCCCCGGATCCACCGCCCCGCCCCTCCCCTCCTTCACCGGCGGCGCTCCTCCCCCGGATCTGTTGTCCCGCCCCTCCCCTCCTTCACCGGTGGTGCCCCTCCCCCGGATCCGCCGCCCCGCCCCTCCCCTCCCTCACCGGCGGCGCCCCTCCCCCGGATCCGCCGCCCCCTCCCTCCCCTCCCTCACCGGCGGTGCCCCTCCCCCGAATCCACCGCCCCTCCCCTCCCTCACCGGTGCGCTGGGCGAGCTCGTGCAGCAGGTGGCCTGGGAGGCGGATGTAGAAGGCGAGCAGCGCGTTCATGAGGTAGCGGTCCGCAAGGAGGCCCGAGCACGCGGCGCGGCCGTGGTGGCGGCGGGCTTGGTGGTGGCGGCGACCGGTGGTGGCGTGGTGGTGGTACTGGCGGCGGCGGGCTTCGTGGCGTGGCGGCGGGAGGCAAGGGTGGTGGCCTGGTGGCGGCGGGCTTCATGGCGTGGCGGCGGGAGGCAAGGGTGGCGGCGGCCGGTGGTGGCGGCGGCCGGCTTGTTTTTTTATTTTTTTCGAAAAAAATGTTTGCCGAGTGTTTTTTGGACACTCGACAAAGTCTTTGCCGAGTGCTCGACATAGACTGTTTGCCGTTAAGAAATTTACGGAGTGTCGTTTGCCAAGTGTAACACTCGGCAAACGCTTTGCCGAGTGTTTTTGAGGCAAAGCAATTGTATCCCGTAGTGATGGTGAGTGTGCTTACATGTTTGTAAGTGTTTATGTTTACACTGTGATTTCCAATAAAAAAGAAAGGACAGAGCATTGTGCTGCTTTGTCTTTTTTTTATTTAAGTACAGCACAAGTGTGTATTGACATTAATTCATGCATTCCTTATTATCCAACAAAGTCATATGCCATGAGACTGTAACACCTCTATGTTAAGCATTGCATTTGGCACCTGCATTTCATGAGCACAAGTATCATTCAAGCATTCATGAACATGAGCATATGAAATTTCATCTCATTCTTATATTTTGTCACATGAAATGTTGGTTTATATACATGCCTATGCTAGGATTTACATGTGACCAATGCATAAAATGTTTGTGTGACCTTAGGAGTACCTTAAACATGTTTAGAATGTCATATGGAATAACTTTGATATTCATGACTTGGACCCATTTGGCCTCTAAGTCATGGTTATAGTGTAACTTACCATTTTTAAGTTGTATGTTTGACCTAAGTTGAACTATAGCATAGAGTGTTTGCATGGCAGTGCACCCTTAAGCAAAGTTGTAGTACATGATTAGAGCAATAACTTTTATTTTTGGGTCAAGGTCTAATTCGGTGCATAGCATGCTTAAAAATAGCTCACATGTATCAACAAAATGCTGTTTTGGACTTGCAAAATTTTTCTAAGTCTTATGGTTGTTTACAGTTTTGATGTACCTCACTTTGGAGCAATGTAGTTTATTAACTAGTAAGAATTAGATGATGGTTCTTAAAGCAAAGTTGGAGATCTCATGTAGCTCCATAACTTTCATTAAGTTTTTGCTAATTTGCAACGGATTAGGAGTTATTGGATCACCGAATCGCGCTGTCAGTCGTCGATTGCGGTGCCTGTAACCGCGCCCGCGCTCCCGTCAGTGGCCGACCAGCCACAGGCTGCGACCGCCGCGTGGCGGCCATATGCCGGCGTTGGCCCGGCCGGTCTGGCATGATTGCGCACATAAACGCCCGGCACCCACCGTTCACTCCCCTCGCACGCATTCGCCTTCTCCTGCTCGCTCCGCCATCACCGGAGCGCCGTCGCGCTCACGGCTCACCGTGGCTATGCCTCTCCATCGCACCTCCTACCCTCCTTTCCTACGATATGTAGTCGCCTTGTGGTACTTACGCTTAGGTAGGAGTTTGGCTTGACGCTACTGCTTGGTTGTGCAGGAACGCACCGCCGCTCCTGCCATGGCCGCCATTGCCGCCGTGGCAATCGAGCTCGCCGTCGTCGAGCTGAGCCATCGCCTTTTGTATCTTTCATGCACATTAGGATGAGGAAGCCTAGACCTAGTGTCTGGCATGACGGAGACCCGCCTCTCGCCGTCGTCTCGCTGGAACGCCGTGAGCACCGCCGTGCTCCGTGCGCCGCTGCGTGGGCATGCACGCGATCAGAGCTCGCCGTCACATCACCGGAACCCTAGCCACCTAGGTTAGCTCCGATAGGTTACCACGTAGCTGTAGAGCACCTCACCGGAGCATATGGTGGCCGGAGGGCGCCGGCGTACCGCCGCACGACCACCGCCGTCCGCCATTGCCGCCGGCGAGCTACTTCCGGTGAGCTAGGAGTGTCCAATTTTGGTGAACCAAATTTTATTGGATTCTTCAGGAAGTGTAGTATTTTATAAAAATATTAAATGCATTATTTCTGGTATTTTTCTAGGAGAATAAAATGTAGCTAGATAAGTGCTTGTTGAATGTTTGCAATCTTGTAAAATGTATAACCTGAGCTAGGAAAGTGATAAAATTGTGATTCTAATTTTTATGATCTTGTGTTGACATGCGCTAGCTAGAAAAAATATTAAACCTACGGTAAACATACTTTTAGTGTTGTCTTCATATTTAATCCTAATTAATTGCTAGTTTCTAGTGAAATTAATTGAGGTAAAAATATATATGCTATGATCATGCCAATTTTTACACAGTATTCTTATGCTTGGAGGAATGTAAGAAAAATATTAAATCTGTTGTTTGACACTTTTCACTGTGCTAAACTATTTTTGCTAAAATTAGCTTGTAGCTTGTCATTTTTGTAGAGGTAGTTATACTTATCCAAATGGCATGAAATTTGTACAGTAGACTATTAAGGTCATTTGTAGGCTACTTCAATTTTATCAGAATTTATTAAAACTGCAATTTTTTATCCTTTAAATCACCCTATTATTTAAGGAAAATAATAAATGGATATAAATAAGTTAGTTAGGATTGACCATGATGTTTTCTATGGTGCTTGAGATGCATATGATCTGTTGATATTATTAGTTAGACTTAAAAGTAATTGGTTGTATGCAACTAGTTAATTATTGCTTTATAGTTCAACTAGATGGCTGCATGTATAGTTTCGATTGAGTTGATAATTTCATATTGATAATGATCTTTTTCTGTAAAACTTGTTAATAACAAAGTTGTAGATAACTTACTTATCTACCTTGTGTTAAATTTTCATAGTCATAGGCCTTATGGTTTAAGGATTATGGTTGTTAGAAGTCTGCTGTAAAAAATGCTTCGCTGAACAGATTTGAATGATTGAATTGTTTGACTTAGATAACTACTGAATCACATTAAGATGATTAAAAGAAAGTTGTAGGAAATTTCATAAGCTTTCCACAATATCCACAACCATATTATTTTGAGGTGTATAACTCTAGTTATGGTCAAAACAAGTGGCTGTTGTATTGTGATCCTGAAAATGATTTATATAAGTGTTTGTTTAGTTATTAGAGAAGAGATAGGCACCTACTCAGTAGAATGAGATGCGCTTGTTATTACTTTAATACCATACTATTTAAAACACTTATGAGGATGCATTCATCACGTCATATCATATTATACGTGTCATCGTATATGCATTCGTGATATCTTATTTCATGCTCATGCATATAGGATCGTCCGAAAAGATAACGCTGTTGGAGTTCAATGAAGAAGAGCAGGAGGATCAGCAGGAGACGCCTCAAGCCATAGCTCCAGGAGAAGAGGAACAGACTCCCGAATATCTTCCTGAGTGCTCGGATCACCGACTAACCTCTTTCCTCAAAGACAAGCCCCGAAGCATTCTAAGTCTCCCAAGTTTTACAAAAAATACTACTTGAGTCCTTTATGGTTGATGCATTAAGTTATAAGAGTTGATTGGAAACACTTGATGCATAGAACTACCTTGTCCAGTTACTTATACCTTTAACCCTGTGTTGGGTCTAGAATCAAATATATGCTTAGCCATGCTTAGACCGGTAGAAGTCGGGTGATTTCCTGTCACCTGCGAGATATAGGTGGTTACCGAAGCACAGTTGCTATATATGCTATTGTGGAAAAGAACCATGGGATAATGTAAATGGAGGCCGGCGCGGAGTCTATGTGTAGGTGGACTCATGTGATTCCATCTGCGTCGATTAAGGACCGTACCGTTGTTGGCACTTCTGATAAGATTGAACGCATGCCTCTCACTTAGCTGGCCGCATAACTTGTTCCGACCACGAAGCCGAGTAGCTCAACTCAGGTCGGGCTCCGCTCTGCTAGAGTGCGCACTCTGGATGGTAGTAAGGATGTGTAGGGAGCCAACCATGAGCCCAAGGGCAGGGTAGTCCTGATCGTCCTGGCAGCTGGTTGTCCCAGATTGTGCGGCGCTGGGCGAACCCGCGAAATGTGTACCTGAGTTGTACCAAAGGTGACCTAGGGTAACCATTGATCTGGTCTGCCTGGGTTTGTGTTAGGAATAAATTTCCAGCTGGTTGAAATCGATTCGAATCGTCGTCTCTCCCGGACAGTGAGAAACTTGGCTAGCCCCAACATCGTAGTAATTGTGTTATGAAATGTGAGGGTTCAGATGAACATGGAATTACTACACCGGCTATGGTTACTATTGTATGCTATTAAATAATATACCACATATTTGGCACAGGTTAGTTGCTAATCTACAAATAAATAGCTATAATTAATTTGATGACCGAATTATAATTGTGCAACTGAATTAGTCGCTTTTTATGCAAAATATTGTCGAGCTACCTCTACTTATAAAGCCTTGCATAATCCTTGGATTCGTCTTATTTTTTGGTTTATGATGGGTAAGTCTAGCTGAGTACATTTTCGTACTCAGGGTTTTATTCCCATTGTTGCAGATGGTATAGTTTATCACGGCTATTACAAAAACTGCTTCTGTCCCGTCGTGGATGAGGAGTGAGCCCTGGACAGGCATCTATTATTAATCCTTCTTACATGCTTTTGTGAGAGTGTGATCACGAGTTGGCACTGTATCCGAACTATGATGGCAAAAAGTTAGCTTTGAACTTTAATTTGCTTCTGCTACTATTTACCAAACTTGGTTTGTAATAACCTTAATTCGTACTCTGATGAATGAACTGTATTTGTGAACTTTATGTAACATGTGACATGTATGTTGAATCATGTACGATCTTGATTGTATGTTGATGGTTAATCGAGACCCGTTGTGGTACTCGACGGACTAACTTGTTTATATGGGATCAAGTATGACAGTGCGACCGCTTCCGGGCTATCGTTGTACTTGTACTCTTATAAATTGATCGGTTATGCGACAGAGACCATGACATTTGACAAGTGCAATTTATCCACCTTTGCTTGTGTTTCCATTAATGATTAGAGAAACAGGGTGGCCCCCAAGTACTTTAAAAAATATCCTTATGTCACTCTCAGTGAAGAAGGATCTCCACGCAAAAAAGAAAGAAACAAAAGAAAAGAAGGATCTTATGTTGCCTTTAAGGCTTGACCAATGCCATGAGGCACGTTTTTCATTAAGAGGAAGTAGAGTCACAAGGTGCTATATAAGCGAAACAAGAACCAGCAGCAAAAGGCATTTACTGCCGAAAAGCCGAAGCCAAAAGAAACAAGCCAAACTAGAGCTCAAACACAAAGCTGAAACAACGACCTCAAGCGACGGGATCCTGCTAAGTCCCACTGCATTGCTTCCTCTCTGCAAGGCTTGGCCAATGCCACGTTGAGAAAAAAATATTCAGTAGACGTATAGCTCCGTAGTCCAACACTGTCGATATTAAGCTCAGCCAACATTTGTCCTCCTGATGCCTTGCATGCCTAGCTGTGTATTTTGCATATATATTGAAAGATCGATGTCTACGAGGACTTTCCAATTTGTGTAGCTAAGTGAGAAGGCAACTCTTGTTTTTTGTAGGCTTTGTGTTGCCTTTATAGGTGGACATCTTCCGTTGGAGATAATTATCATGCCCTGTCAAAGAGGACAAAGGAGCATGATCTGCTCTGCTACTTCCTGCGGCCAAATAACTACCAGCCACAAGCTGCAAATGCATACATTCAGACGCGTGACTACATTTAGGGCCAAATGTTTACGCTACACACGTAGCTAGGTGGTACAACTAATTTAATTTTCATATCGAGAGTTTTGATTAGGTGTATGAAAGTGATTGTACTAGATCTTAACTTTACCATAACTCAGAACAGGCAAAAACTTCTTAATGCTACTAGTTATGGCTAGGCATGCCATACACATGTGTGGTTATAAAAAAAAGTCAGTAACCAACAGTTATGTTGTATGGAGTTTATTACCAGCTTATGTTCCTTAGCAACGGAGGAATAAAAATAATACAAGGTATTATAAAAGAGTTGCAAGATAATAGTACAACTTGTTTTTTAGTAGAAGCCTCCTTGAATAATCGAGAGAAGCGAAAAGGGAGCGGGCCAAGGCATGTGTGCTCCCGCTAGTAAGAACACTGGTACTCTCCGCCTCCGATGGCTGTTTTGGCCTCAAATGTGTAGGTGATCGGTGTTTCTCCGTCCGTTGGTGTAGATTAGGTCCTACTTTATCTTGGTTAGAGTGTTGGGGCAGTGAGGGTGAGGCGGTGGCATCGTCGTCCGGAATAAGTCCCTTTGATCCTATCCCCAATTCCCCATCTCGACAGAAGGATCTACGAGGATTGTGTCTTGAAAGTCCAGTGCCTCAGTGGAGGTATCGATTTCTGGTTACTCTTGTACAGGAGTCTGATGCTATCCAGTACTTCGGTGGTGATCTGGTTATGTGCATCTAGAAGAGTGGCTTCGGTCTTGCAACGACGAGATATGTGGATCTTGGGTCTCCGGTTGCCTCCTTGGAAGAGGCATGGTGCACGTCCTCGACGGATGGAAAGCATAGGAAGGGCTTTGTTGTAATTCTTATTTTAATAGTGATTTCCTTGCAAGTTCAATTGAGATAATTATGCTTTGGATCCTTCACATATGTACCGGTTCATGTGTCACCTCTGTATATCTCATTGGCAGCGTTTTATCTGACTCAAGCTCTGTTTGGTTCCACCGAACGGTCGGCGATGAACGCGCGTCTGGTAGCGGAAAAACGAACGCAGCTGGGCAATTCCCAAAACACGGCCTCGGAGCCGCGTTCACTAATCGAAAAACGAACGCGGCTGGGCAATTCCCAAAACATGGCCTCGGAGCCGCGTTCACTGATCGCAGTGGCGCGTTGGCTGGTCACGGAAAAAAAAAGAGCCTAAGTAAAGTAATCTATTTTCATATAAAAAGAAAAAAAGAAAGAGAAAGTGACACCCAAAACCCTGTTTTATCCCCGAATCGCACGCAACGCAAAAGGCTAAAACACACTATGTGCGCTGTGCTCATGAATTAGAGTTGCATTGCAGTGCGAAACTTGTGAAAAGCAGCGCTGGGTGGCTGCCTAGCTGGTTGGAAGCCTTGGATCGACACGGGTAGGGCCGTAGGAGCCGGACCAGGGAAGGACGGCAGGAGGCTGGACGCCGGAGGCGGACGAGGAGTGGAGGCAGCTTGACCTGGGAAGGTTAGGCTTTGCTTCTCTTCTTGATCCCTTTCCAGGGCGAGGAAGGGTAAAGTAATCTTTGCTAGGGCAACCGTTCTCTTCCACGGCGGCGATGGAAAACGGGGATCCCCCGCCGCCTGTGGACAGGGTGGCGCCAGTGTGTGCTTACTGTGTTCGATTGAGTTCTAGCTCGCTGGGATCACATGCCCAGTTCCGCAGCGGGTTCCCAACATTTTCCTCAAAATGCAAATGTCTTCCAAAATTGTCGCTTTTCACGTTTGCTGTGCGAATTGCAATCTTCTTAGCAAGAATCGCATTCTTTTCTTTCTCTCTCTGTTTCTCCTGTGAAGACCGGGGGGAAATTGATCTTGGTTACAGCTAGTTTTTTTTATTCTTCAGAATCTCTCGACTCTACTTTCCTTTCATTGAATATGTTCCGCACCAAATGTTTGCTGGATTTTCATAACAAAAGATGGCATTTCTTTGAGAGGTAATTTTTTTTTTGTAGAGATACGTAAGTGGAATTGTAGGCACAATCTGTGGGCAAGTATTACTCAGTGGATCAAACAGTGCTAATTGTTTTCACTCAACTTATAGTACTGAAAGGCACAAGTAGGATTGTAGGAAAGCCTGCTTTGATGCATTTTTAGTGTGTAGAGGTAGAGCAGCCATGGGGCCACTGTCTTCTGTATCTCAGTTGCCTCTGTTCCCGCGTTTCACTGTAGTACAGTACTGTGGGAAGATTTCATGATACTGTGTGATTATCTTTCTGGAATTGCTTTTCTAATGTTTAGGACACTAGGAAACTGTAGTACATTCCGTTCGGAAAAAAATAGGAAACTGTAGTACAATAGCCTGAAGAAGCCTTTTTTTTTTGAAACAATCCTGAAGCAGCCTTGAACCACATGAACTCAGGACCAGTTGCAAGCATTCAGGAACCTTAGCAATTACTAGAAACCAGAAAGAGGGAGAGAGGCAGTAGTTATTAGCTAGCTAGATCCTTATGCAAACGCTGTATTCTGGACCGTGTCTACATTACCTGTCACTATGTAGGTGCTATTAATCTTTTTCTACACATTGTTTATTTGCTTGATATATGCTAGATGCCACACTGTCATACTTGGTTGGTTGTCAGTTGTCACCGTACCAGGGCAGTGCCAATTTCTATACAGTTTCGCTTTCCTTGTTCAGATATCAATGCTCAAAGTGACACATTTGATGGACCAAATTTTTACTGATTACTGCTGATCACGGACTGCAAACAGATATAAATAAGCCTCCTAGCAGGAACTGATCCAGAATTTGAAATGTTAATCCTACACCACCAAATTGATAATCATTCTGGAATTAATCTTCATGGCTTGATTAATCTAGAAGTTCATTTTCATGGCTTCGTGGAGAAAACTTCTGCCAGTTTTGTCTTGCATGATTAAACAATACATTCTCTGTTTTATGAAGGTGTTGTTTCACCAATTGTTACCCTTTGAATCAGCAAAGCTGTGATTGCTCACCAATTGTCTAGCTTGTTCATTTTTTTAATAGATGAGCAGCACTTGTGAAAACAGTATGAAGTGGCAGGATCACCAAGACAACAACCACATGAGCGATGAGAAGATGAGATTCTATGTTGTAGCTGATGAATATTCCAGGAGTCACATGGTAAGCTAGGTCTACTCGACATTACCACCTCATTCGGCGAATTCTTTTGAACCAGTGTTGCTTCTAGCACTCCTTTTTCTCGCCATATTATTGACATGCATCTACATGTGGGTTGTGGATGTGCTTTTAAATATCATAGGAAGTAGGGTGCTTGATGTCAAAGATTCCCAGAAAAGCTAACTACTCTCTTCTTAATACAAAGATTTTGTTTGATCCTTTATGCAATTTACACTTACATTTGTTTAATATCAAGCATTCCAATATCATTGACAGTAGAAGAGGATGTTTGAATGTCAAAGAATCCCAGCCACGCCAATCTGTTCTGCATTGCCCACCCTCTGTTTTTTACATAGTATTGCTTTATTATTAGTTATGTTGAGCAACTCTTCACTGAAAGCAAAAGGACTTGTGCGAGCTCGACCTGAAAATTTTACAAATCTGATGAATTGGGAGTCCAATTCCGACTCAGTTCGGCCGCCGTCCCCTCTCTTGCCTCCTCCCTCCACGCCACCGGTCGATGTAGCTGCAGCTGCAGCTGCTGCTGCGCACTACAGGCTGCTGTTCTCCATGCTGCTGCAGCTGCCCCGCAACTAACACTAGCGAGCACTGCCAATACACAAAAGAAAAAAAATACATTCTGACCACAACTTAAATAGTTTTGGTGATTCTAGTAAAAACTGCTCTACGACAGTGAAGGGAAATGGGAATCCCCACCACCGTGGACAGTGATCAAGGGTGGCGCCAGGGTGTGCTTACTGTGTTCGGTTGAGCTCTAGCTGTCGGGGATCAGATGTCCAGTTCGGCAGCGGGTTTCCAACATTTCCTCGAAATGAAAAGTGTTTCAAAATTGCCGCATTTCGCATTGTGTGATTGCAATATTCATATGTTAGCACTTTCTTTCTCTCTTTCTCCGGTGAAGACCTGAGGAAAATTCAAATTGGTTACAGGTACAGCTATAGTTTTTTCTTTCAGAATCTATCGACTCTACTTTTTCTTTCTTTAACATGTTCTATACCAAGTTTGGCTTGAATTCTAAGAAAAGATTTCTTTGACAGGTAATAAAAAATGATAACGTTTTCACCCAACTTATACTAGCCCGCTTAGATGCATTTTTTGCTTAGAGGCAGAGCAGCCACAGAATATCTTTCCAACTTCTTCACATATAGTACAGTACACTGTGCGAAACTTTGACGCTGTGCAATTATCTTTCTGGATTACCTTAGCAATTCAATAAACCAGAAAGAGGGGAAGAGAGAGTTGGTGCTTTCTATGATGATACATCAAATTATCGAGCCATGACGTTCCAAGGATGGGGTCTTCATTGGTCAAATTTATTCCCGTTATCAGAGATCGATTCAGAGGGGCGTTACTTTATGATTTCTACAGATTATTTTACAAGGTGAGCTAAATGCTGGGCACATAAGGAGTTTAATTGTTAAGCTGTGGCAAGTAAACAAAACTTTGTGAGGATATGTATGTACTTTTGTTCCCCTTGTTTTTAATAAAATTTCTAGTAGGGTTTAAACCCCTCCTGTTTCATTAAAAAGTACAAGACTTTGGTCAAGTTTATCAAAAAGAAAATTGAGGACATTAACTGTTGGCCCGATTGGATCTCAGATTAGATCTGGAACTACCAGAGGGCAGCTTGGCCTTGACGCTTGGATTGAATGGAAATGCCAATGGCCTATTTTTACAATGACACTCCCTTGCCTTTTAGGCAAAGGGGACTCCCACTTGCTACAGCATATCCAACCACTAAAGTGGATGCTGAGCATATTCCTAACACTAGGCTGGAAGCCATGGAAAGTAAAAGTGTAGGAAAAGTAAGATACAAGTGTTTTAGCACTAGGCCTTATCTATCAATCTCCCCTAAGCCTTATGCCGAGCACTGGAGGTGATCTGTTGTACCCCAATCCTCTCCCTCATCTCCTGGAACTTGGACTTCCTCATCGACTTGGTGAGAAATTAGCCAGCTGATCAGTAGTGGCAATGTGGCTGGCCTTGATGCTTCCGTCCTCCAAGCAATTTCTGATGAAGTGGTACTTGATGCGGATGTTGGTGCTTCTTTCATGGAAGACGGGTTCCTGGCCAGAGCTAGAGCAGACTTGTTGTCCACCTTCAGCCTCAACCACATCCACCTTCCTGCAAGGAGCTCTGCCAGCATCCTTACAGCCACAGCGCCTGTGTCGGCAGTGGTGGCGGCATATAACTCCGCTTCACAGCTTGAGAGGGCCACACCACCTTCTGCTTGAGGGACTGCCAGCTGACCAAGCAATCACCGAGGAAGAACATCATCCCGGTTGGCTGCTTGCTGGTATCCACATCGTCGGCGAGGTCATTGTCGTAGTAGCCAACAAACCACGCCGTGTCGAGGCCCTTTCGTAGTGAAGAACGTAGTCGAGGGTGCCCGTTACATAGCGCAGGATTCGCTTGATGGCCTGCAGATGCTCCATCATCGCCGCTCCATGAACCGGCTCATTACCCGACAACGAACGTGATTTCGGCTGGGTTAGGACCAGGTAGCGCAAGCTCCCGATCAGCCGCCAATAATTGTTGGATCGACCTCCTCCGGTGCTCTCCCAAGTTAGCTTGAGCTTCTCCTCCATTGGGGTGTGGGACGGATTGCAGCCTGTCATGCTGCCAAGCTCGAGGATGCGCTTGGCGTAGTGGGGTTTGGCGGAGGACGATCCTGGTGGCATCCTGCGCACTTCGACGCCGAGTAGAAGCAGAGGAAAAGTTCATGAAATTAGTATATTACTGTCAGCTGCAGAAAAGAAAAGAAGCAATTTGATAACTAGTACCGACCAAGCATAAACCTTATGTTCATCCTCTCACAAATGAATATCTTGCATGTATAAACGTTTTATTTGACAATTTGCATGTTCTTTATTAACCATGAAATCTGAAATGGTGTTTCCACATATCATGATAAACAAGATAAGGTGTAATTTTTTGGACCTTCTTACCTAACCTAACTGTACTCTTGTCTTACAACAGCGCGTGCCTCAGGTGGTTTGGAAGTCATTTGGACAAACTATCTGATACCATCAGCAAAATGCTCCCAATGGTTGCATATATGATATTGGGGTTTGCAGGGATGGGTGAGATAGTTCTACGTTCTGGCTGGGATGTGTTTGCCACTGCTCATAACTTGGTACAGAATGACTATCTAGTGTTCAAATTCTGTGGGAACTCAAGCTTTTAAGGTCCAGTACACAATTCACATGGTGGTTCCCAGAAGATTACTTCCATTTGTTAATCCACATCCTGATCCTTGAAGCCATTCCTCCCAGTGCTACTTGTGCTCCTCATATTCCGAATGGTAAAATGATTTAGATTATTACATACTGTATTTGTGATGATTGTACTGATGTTCTCTATGTTAGGAATGAGATAACTTATCCTGGACATGTTGAGATACCAGCTGAATTTGTCTATTTCACATCAGGAGGCTCACGTTTAACTAAGGCACAAGACAAGAAAGTATTGGAAAATCGCTCGCACAATAAGATCTGAAATCCTCTGTATGTGGCAGTTGTGAACAACAGCATGTTGACTTGAAAGGTTGCTTTATTGTAATGTGCATAGATTTCCAGATCATTGTAATTATGCTTTCTCCAGTTACTACATTCTGATTTTGCTTCTGGTTAAGACATCATCTTGTTTTTCTTTATTTCCTACAGAGAATTCCACTATACTTATGAAAGTGTTAGAGAGGAGTTTTCTAAAGCTACTGTTAAACTAGAAGGCCCTGATTCCAATATATACAATGTTTTCAGCTACCCAGCAGAGCGATGATGAAATAGTTCTCTCCAGTCTGGATGGGATGCTTTTGTGGTTGCTCACCACATTCAAGAGCGCGATCTCATCATTTTCAGATACAAAGGGAACCGTCACTTTGAAATTTTCATCATTGGCCGAAATTCTTTCACAAGGCCTCTTTCATGTTTGCATCGGAGATGTTTCTAATACCCAAGAAATGTGTGATGGTTCAGTTGAAATTATTGATCCACCTCATAAAACACAATTGATATTATTGAGCTGAGCAGCAGTTTCTGTGATAGAACATTGTATCTGCTTACATTGCGAAACCAGCTAGGCACCAGAAGCTGCAATTGGGCAATTTTGCTAAAACTAGGACTATGGCTTCAACTTCCTGCCCATCTATTAAATCAGGTCAAATTATTATAGTTTGTGACTCTTTTACATATTTTGTTTGCTCTGTTCTTGATATGAGTATATCGGCCAATCACAGTGCATGAAACTCCTGAGATCTTCGGGTCAGCTATGGATCGCAAGGGGTTGATCAGAGCCCTGTCAGTTTTCAACAAACTCTAAGGGCCTTCCAACCTCTCTACAGATATCAAAAAAGTTAACTTGTCCAAGAGCACAGGAGATGGTTCTACAGAAAGTCCAAGCAATCAGATCTAGATTTCCTATCTATGTGGCAGTATTGACCAGAATCAGTACTGGTCAGAAAGGTTACTTAATGGTAAGTTAGTAGTGCAACTAGTCGCTTATGTACAATTCCAGTAAGGATTTGATTGTTGATCTCTGTCCTCTGATTTGCAAATTTGACTTCTGGACATCCATTCTGTATCTCTTGATTTGCATTTGGATCGTCCATTTTGCTTATAAGAAAAAACTTGCATGAAAGTTCTTGTTGCTGACAGAACCGCTCTCTTGATATTGGCATTGTACTAGCAATGAGGAACTCTGCATTTCAAAAGCAATACGCATAAAGAGATGGTGGAGATTCGGCACTCCTGTGGTAGATGAGTTATTTGGTCGTATAGACCAATGGTAGTAAATTGTTTTCGTTTGTTTGTGGTAGGTTAATGCATCATTTTCCTGGATTTGGTTTGCATCTGAAATTCTTAATTGTTCTGTTGGCATCTGCACTTCATTTTATCACTTTGAACAGAGATTTACCCGGGAATATGCTAGAAGATGTCTTCCATCAGCAACCCAAGGTCTTACGCTTCAGCTGGAGGGCTGCCAGAGCAAGGAGTGGCAAACCGTGCTGCATGTTCAGGGTGGTCACAGTAAGTCCAGCAATGACGTGATCATATACCATGGTTGGGCAGCATTCGCCTCCGACAATCGCCTTTGGGTGGGGGATATCTGTCTCTTTGAGCTGGTGAGCGTCATGACAAGGCTCAAGATGAAAGTCCACATAATTCGCAAGCCGGTGTGTGTTATATAGATATGTAGCTGGTTTATATCAAAGGGAATTCAGTGAACACCCTGCTGTTCCTCTTTGTGCACTCTTGTGATGTGAGCTCATGGTTGGTCTCTACTTGCATTGTGAGTATGAAGACCCATCTGAACACCGTCTGTGATGATACCCTTAACTGGAAGAGTTGATGGTTTCATTGTTATTTAGTATCTCAGGTGTTAGTTACTGATGATCAAGTAGGCTAATTTGAATGTGGTCAGAACAGAACAAATTTCTGTCTACCTAGAGATCTAGAAATGTTGGACTCTATTACCATGTTATATATATTATTATCAGGATGACTAGTATATTATCAACCGCATCAACCATATCATAGCTATGCTCAACCCGGTATGATAGAGAAAGTTCTTGCGCTTGTCTCAAAAAAGGCAAATTAAGGCCATATGAAAGTACGACTTCCACATTTGAAGGATCAACTTCTTTACGATACTATGTTCTTATTTGCAATTGTATTGGGGGTTCAACTACTACAAGTCTTTATCCTCTTCATAATTCTGTTGGAGGCCAGCTATTTCCTTTTTTTCTTGAACACACAGGAACAGCGTGTCATTACATGAAAAAGAAGAATAAGAAGGCTAAGTGACTCAAACAATCCCTAGAAAGGCGAGGTCAGCTATTTCTAGTATAGTCTAAGAATCTACAACCCTTCTCAGATGCTTGAGCACACTCTGTCTCTGAAGAGAATATCTCTCTCATCTCAGTTGTGTGATATCCCCCGGTGGCAACACAGATACTTGCGGTGGCGACACTGAGCCTGAGATGGCTGATAAACTTTTTTTGCTCATCGGCCGACAACAGGCACGGAGCCAGCGGTGGGGCTAGGGGGGCTCCAGCCCCCCCTACCGCTCGCGAGCAAGCGAAGCCCTGTAGAGCCGCTATCTGAAATTTCAGCTGTAGATGTACAGGTAGGAAGGGCTAAGATTTGCTGAACTTCTTTTCTTGCTAATTACCGTTGTTTAGCCCCTCCTAAATTTTTTCCTAGCTTCGTCCCTAGCCGACAACATGGTCTCCTGATGCCTCGCATACCCTAGCTAGTGTACCCCATGGAGAAATGGAACACCAAAGAGGGATTTGCGAGGTAGAGTATAGCTAGGTGACAAGGGTGACCCTAGCGAGAACCAACAAGGTTGAATGTGTGACTCGAGAGAGCTCTCTAACTTGTAATTTTTGTGTTGCTTTTGTAGGCACACATTTTCCAGGGAAGCTTGTATTTACTACTACTCCATAACTTGCCGTGTCAGTCTTCGAGCAAAGCATAGTTTAGCACCACTGTTTACTCAATGGCTAGAAGTTTATGTGTAATCATTCAGATTTTTTACATTTCTTTCTTTGTTTCGTGAGACACTGTAAGCAAACTTTGTATTTTTACAAAAATCAATAAAAGCACAGTAGGGGGCACCCCCCCTGTTTCCCTAAAAAAAAAAAACTTGCCGTGTCAGTCACGCTACATGGGCAGTACCTACCATTCAGTGAAATAACCAATAAGCCAGCCACAACTTACACATGATTCATTTACTGCGGCATATTTGCTCAACTTCGCACGTGGTCGGGCGCGACGGGCTACAGCTTAGTTAATGTATTATTCATATCTAATTATTTATTTCACCGATTAATTGTACTGTACGAGACTGTATTTCACATAATGCATTGTGAAAAAAGACACGCATAATGCAAGACGGGTTGTAAAAAAAGTAGGCTATGTGCACGCACAACCTGTTTAGGAAATATTTTTTCCACACCCCTACTTTGCTACATTTTTTATTAAAAAGAGGTGATACATATATATAGAAGACCAGGGGTCGAAATGGCGACAGATAGTGGATGCGGCGGAGCCATGTATTGGCCATAGAGGGCTCCGGCCCCCCCTTGCCCCGTAAAAAAAATGAGGATATATGCTGCAGATGTACAAGCCCCACCATGCTAGCTAGTGCAAAGCTGCAGGACTGCCCGAGCAAGCAAGTTAGTCATACAATAATAGAGATGCAGTAGTAATAATATGAGTATATCCGTGCCAGTAATAAATAATACACTTGCAGCAGAACAACTAGCTGCTCTCACGTGGTAGTTCAATGATGCTACAATGTAATGAGCCCCTCCTTAACTTTGATTCACGCTCCGCCAGGCAATGCTTGGGCGCACCGGTGCTTTGTTCAATGGGTAATACTAGTGCCCGGACGTCCGGATATAAACAATCGACCTGGAAGCTTCCGCTCTACCCGTGTGCTCCTCCCCTTTCGGATCCAGACGCTTCCGCTCTACGTGTCCCACCCCAGTGCTCCTCCCCTTCCGGCTCCCTCCTTTCTCCTGTGATGCAATAGTAAAACCCCTGTAATTATGGTTGCGCTTCCTATAGCGCCGATGTAGACACCGCACCTACGTGAGGGAGAGATAAAAGGAGAGATAAATGGAACATATGTTAATCATTGCTTGCAACATTCAAGAACAAGGTTTGCAACACTAAAGAAATAGTGTATGCGACATTGAAAATAAACTTATGCAACATTAAGGCTAGAACATCACATGTACGCACGTAGCTGATTCAAGTACTGCAACATTGCCTTTTGCTTCGCGTTCAAACCACCACATCTCAAGATCAAACCATGTGACAACAAAATTAACCGATGAAACATCTCAAATCGACTATTGCAACATCACAAAATCGACTATTAATAGTGCTACTAGTCGCTCATGTACACTTTCCAGTAGCGATTTGATTGTTGACTTCTGTCCACTGATATGCAAATTTGATTTCTGGACATCCATTCACTATATATCTTGATTTGCATTTGGATCGTCCATTTTGCTTATAAGGTTTGTTTCAAAAAATTTGATTGTTGACTTCTGTCCACTGATATGCAAATTTGATTTCTGGACATCCATTCACTATATATCTTGATTTGCATTTGGATCGTCCATTTTGCTTATAAGGTTTGTTTCAAAAAAAAATTTGCTTATAAGGAAAAACTTGCATGAAAGTTCTTGTTGCTGACAGAACTGCTCTCTCGATATTGGCATTGTACTAGCAATGAGGAACTCTGTGTTTCAAAATCAATACGCATAATAGATGGTGGAGATTATTCTTCACTCCTGCGGCAGATGAGTTATTTGGTTATATAGACCAATGGTAGTAAATTGTTTTGGTTGGTTTGTGGATGTGGTAGGTTAATGCATCATTTTCCTGGATTTGGTTTGCATCTGAAATTCTGAATTGTTCTGCTGTCATCTGACACTTCATTTTATCACTTTGAACAGAGATTTACCCGGGATTATGCTAGAAAATGTCTTCCATCAGCAACCCAAGGTCTTACGCTTCAGCTGGAGGGCTGCCAGAGCAAGGAGTGGCAAACCGTGCTGCGTGTTCAGGGTGGTCACAGTAGGTGCCGCAATGACGTGACCATATAGCATGGTTGGGCAGCATTCGCCTCTGACAATTGTCTTCGGCTGGGGGATATCTGTCTCTTTGAGCTGGTGAGCGTCATTAGAAGACTCAAGAATGAAAGTCCACATCATTCGCGAGTTGGGTGGGCGTATGTAGATATGTAGCTGGAGCCTCCAAATGGAATTCAGTGAACACCCTGCTGTTCCTCTTTGTGTTTGTGCACTGTTGTGATGTGAGCTCATGGTTGGTCTCTACTTGCATTGTGAGGATGAAGACCCATCTGAACATCGTCTGTGATGATACCCTTAGGCCTTGTTTGGATGCGCATGTATTCATCTCAATCCACATGTGTTGAAGTGGATTGTAGTGTAATTGAACTAAATTCCATTCTATTCCACTCCAACACTCAATTACACTCCAATCTACTTTAACACATGTGGATTGAGGTAGATACACATGCATCCATACAAGGCCTTAACCGAAGAGTTAATGGTTTTGTTGTTATTTAGTATCTAAGGTGTTACTGATGATCAAGTAGGCTAACTTGAATGTGGTCAGAACAGAACAAATTTCTGTCTACCTAGAGACCAAGAAACGTTGAACTCTATTACCATGTTATTATATATATTATTATCAGGATGACTAGTAGATTCCTGTGTTGTTTTTTCAGTAGGCAGATGATCATGGAATTCAACCGCATCAACCAGATCATAGCTATGCTCAGCCCCGGTATGATAGAGAAAGAAAAATCTTGCTCGTCTAAACTCTAAAAAACGGCAAATTAAAGCCATATGAAAGTACGACTTCCACATTTGAACGATCAACTGCTTTATGATACTATTTTCTTCTTATTTGTAATTGTATTGGGGGTCAGCTATTTCAAGTCTTTATCCTCTTCATAATTCTATTGTTTTTCTTTTGGAAAGAGGAAGAACCTCTGCTTTTAAGAAAGCAAACTGCATTATGATACTATGTTCTTATTTGTAATTGTATTGGGGGTCAGCTACTTCAAGTCTTTATCCTTTTCATAATTCTATTGTTTTTTTTTTGAAAAGAGGATGAACCTTTTAAGAAAGCAATGTCACCAGTACATCACTAGGTAAACCAGTCTAACAGGAAAAGCACTTCAAAAGACTATGCCTCTTCATAATTTTATTGTAGGCCAGCTATTTCCTTATTTTTCTTGAACACTCAAGGAGCTACGTATCGTTACATGAAAAAGAAGAATAAGAAGTCTAAACGACTCAAACAACCCCTAGTAGAGTCTAAGAATCCACCATGACCCTTCTCCGAGGCTTGACCACACTTAGTCTCTGCAGAGTACATCTCTCCCATCTCACTTGTGTGATATCCCCCGGTGGCGACACTGACTACTGTGGTGGCGACACTGAGCCCGTACAAGGCAGGTATAGTGACAAAACTCTTCATGATCATTTGACGACAACATGGTATCCTGATGCCTCGCATACCCTAGTGTAACCATGGAGAAATGAAAGACCAAGGAAGGATTTCTGAGGTAGAGTATAGCTAAGTGACAAGGGTGACCCAACAAGGTAGAATGTGTGTGACTTGAGAGAGCTCTCTAACTTGTAACTTTTGTGTTGCTTTTGTAGGCACACATTTTCCTGGGGAGCTCGTAATTACTACTAAGTAATAACTTGCTGTGTCAGTCATGCTACATGGGCAGACTTCATATTAACCTACAAAAGAGCTCAGTACATCCAATCGGTTGTGCAAACGTTGACCTAGACCAAGTCCTGGCACCTTTCACCGGTACTAGAGGGGGCTTCCCATGCAAATACTTGGGCCTTCAACTACACATTAGAACACTACAAATGATCCACGTGCAACCTCTCATAGACCGTATTGGGCAAAGACTACCCAAATGGAAAGGAAGATTGCTAAACAGAGCAGGACGCCTCACTCTTGTAACCTCTGTCCTCTCCTCCATGCCAACGTACCACCTAACAGTGTTTCCTCTAGCCGCTTGGGCTAAGAAAAAGATAGACAAAATCAGGAGATCTTTCTTGTGGAAGGGGGATGAGAATGCAAATGGTGGCCACTGTCTAGTTAACTGGCAAACGGTTACCAGGCCGAAAGACATGGGCGGCTTAGGGGTCCCTGACCTCGAAAGATTTGGGCGAGCCCTCCGTTTGCGATGGCTATGGCAAGATTGGGTGGACGAGTCCAAATCTTGGAGCGGCTCAGAGCTTCCATGTACTGATGATGACCGCCTCCTCTTCAACTCCTCAATCATTATATCCTTGGGGGATGGTGCAAAGACAAAGTTTTGGCACCACGGTTGGCTCGATGATCAAGCTCCTAAGTACCTAGCCCCCAACTTATTCCGCCTGCTCTCAAGGACAAACCGAACGGTGCAACAAGAGCTCCGGAACAACAATTGGATGCATAAACTTGGAAGGAAAATCACCTCGACCATCCACATAGAGGAGTTTGTGTCCCTCTGGATACGCATACAGGATGTGCACCTGCAACAGGGCGTTCAGGACACCATCACCTGGCGTTGGACCAACGATGAGAATTACTCCACCCAATCGGCCTACAGAATACAATTCAGAGGTTCGCTCCTCCACTTCGGTACGGACTTGATTTGGAAAGCGCATGTGGAGAACAGATGCAAGATCTTCGCAGGGATCTTAGTACAAGACAAAATTCTAACGGCACAAAACCTACAAAAGAGAGGGTGGCCACACCAACAATAGTGCGTGATGTGCAATGGACCCTTAGAGACAAGCCTCCACCTAGGCCTTTGTTGCCCTTTTGCAAAGGCGGTTTGGGATCAAATCCTCACGTGGGAAAACTTCACTCAAATCAAACAACAGCAAAATGCAAACCCCACCCATATCAAGTCATGGTGGGAAGACGCGGCAGCAAAAGTGCCAAGATCTGAGCGTCGGAGGCTTAACGGGGTAGCTATCTACACCTTTTGGAATATATGGAAAGAGAGAAACAGGAGAATTTTCGACAATATGAGTGAAACGGGGCCGCAGGTAGCCGCAAGGATAAAGGAAGACATCGAGCAAAGGAAGAGAGCATTCGATTACGTTTAGCTCACATGCTTGGGGGGGGGGAACCATAACCTCGTTGCCTTTGCTTGTACATAAACTTTCTTACCCTATCTTAATTGAAAGGCAGAGCTCATGCCCGTACGTTTAAAAAAAAAAAAAACGGCCACAACTTACAAACGTTTATTTACTACAGCATATTTGCTCAATTTCGCACATGGTCAAACGCTACGGGCTACGGCTTACTTAATGTATTATTCATATCTACTTCTTTATTTCACCGATTAATGTTACTGTACGAGACTGTACAATGCATAATGCATTGTGAAAAAAAAAGACGCATAATGCACGGCGGGTGTAAATAAAGTAGGCTACGGTGATGCCCACAGCTCCTTAGGAAATATTTTGCCCACACCTCCTACTTCACTAATTTTTGTAGTAAAAAAAGTGATGCAGATATATAGAAGAGCAGGGGCCAAAAGAGTGACAAATATCGGTATCCGCTAAACCAGAAATATGATATCTGTATTAGTATCAGAGCTAAAATAGAAATATTAGAATCTATTTCTTCATTTTCCGAATTCGTATCCATGTTCCCAAAATATAGATGAACATACAATACTATTAAATATTAATATCCACGAAGAATAAAGTTGAAAAAGATATATCTATGAATAATGACTAAAGATCTTAATCTTATATTATTAATGACGTACCCTTGAAAATATTTGAAACATATCTCCGTAACTAATGATTATTGATATTTATATTAATAGTACTAATGATATTTAAGGATTATATTCATTTATTTTAAATATAATTAAACAACATTATTCATTTCAAATGTGACCAATTATATTAGTACTAACTGACATGACCATTGATATATTATATAGTTTTTGAATATCGGTCATTCGATTTTAATGTTGTGTCATTAATTTATATTTATTTTGAAAGTCTGTTAATTATCATTTTGAAAGTATTTATAAGTTTGTCTCTATGGCTACTATCGAATGTGAATCTGAATATAACCTATTCAATTTACATTTGTATCTTAAATATTTGAATATTGGTATCCGTATTCAAAAAAGGTATGGAAATTAGTAACATTTGTATCTGATTCAATGTGAATCTGATTTGTTTCCACTGATTTGCGAATCCATCTTGTGTATAATTTGAATTCTTTTTTGTATATATGGAGACAAATATAGCTTATATAACAAAGTAAAACAAAATACATTCTGATCATAACTTAAATAGTTTGGTGTTTCTACCAAAAGTGCATATATCTATAACTAGACCCTAATAACCCACTACTAGGGACATGCTTTTTAGAGGTTGCTGAAAACCATTTGCAGAGGCTACCTGTCTGTTCCTAAAACTCTGCAGTTGCTAGAGGTGGATATCTAGGCACCTCTACATATCGTTTTTTTTTCAAAATTTGCAATTTTGGGCCAAAAATATAACAATGTCTTTTAAACAAGGAGAGTTACAAGTCATGACGTGAAATATACGCGTGTGCAACCATGGGGGTTTGAACTCAAAACCCCTAGCCTTGCACGTTACTTCCTTACCAATGCACCTCAAAAGCACTTGTGATTAAGTGACCGATATATTCCTTTTTATTCACATTAGTGAATATTGTAATACATATTTGAGACCCTAAATCACTAGTAGAGAAATGGGCTGTAGTCCCGGTTGGAAATTGGCTTTAGTCATGGTTTCCCAACCAGGACTACAAATCCAGGACTAAAGGTCCTGGCCTTTAGTCCCGGGTCACATAACCGGGACTAAAGGTCCATTCTCGGGAGAAAAATAAATGAAATTGGGATCTCTTTCCTCGCGCATAAACTCCTTACCAATTCAGCTATACACCACATGTGACAGGGTCCTACTCTCCTTTTGAATTGACCTGTGGGGTACCTTTAGTCCCGGGTGGGAGACCTTTAATCCGGGTTGGTGACACCAACCGGGACTAAAGGTGGCCTGCCGCGAAAGCGTGCCAAGACAGGGGCCTTTAGTCCCTGTTGGTAGCTCCAACCGAGACTAATTCTTCCTTTACTCCCGGACGCAAAAAATATCGAGACTAAAGCCCAAAATCGAAGCGGATGAAATGTCATTTCTCTACTAGTGAATGAATTTAAATAAAAAAAGTTTGAACCAAAAAGTTTTAGACCTCTTCATCTGACATCATTTGATTTTTTTAAATATGAATTTCAAAATCATTTATCCTGAAACAAAATTTCTATGCCCTAAATGATTCCAAATGTAAAAGTTGTTAACGACAAACTTGCATATCTCTTACGTTGGGTCCCTTGAATTGGAATACCTTTCCAGCATCTTTGAGCATGCATACTGGATAGTGTTCTTTCCACGTTGCTAATGGTGTCGTGGTTGCTTCATTACAAACAACTGCTGCTTCGGAGGACAGGACGGCAACAAGTGCAAGTAAATAGTAGTAAAAGAGTGGAATTAGCCTTTCCATTTTCTAGGCCAAGAATCTTACGAAGGTGTTGTGGGCTTCACTGGAATTACTTAGGCCCCGTTTAGATCCAAATTTTTTTGGATTTTGGCTACTGTAGCACTTTCGTTTTTATTTGGCAATTAGTGTCTAATTATGGACTAATTAGGTTTGAAAGTTTCGTCTCGCGATTTCTCACCCAACTGTGCAATTAGTTTTTTTTTTGTCTATATTTAGTACTCCATGCATGCGCCGCAAGATTCGATGTAATGGGTACTGTGCAAAAATTTTTGGGTTTTGGGGGCATCTAAACGGGGCCTTAGAATGGATGTTTCTACCAAAATAGGCTGCCCAAACAATATGATTCTAATTCAATCAAATTTTATACATCCAAACAGGCCCTTAGAGTAATTCAAATTTGGTTTAGGTCATTTTTCCATACAAGGTACTTTGAAAAATTGAAAAGAATGAATTTCAAAATATAAAAACTCAAAATAAACTTCCTAGTACTAAATGATTTTAAATGAAAAGGTAGGCAATTACAAATATGCAGATCCCTATAGTACTGCAACTTTAGGTTAGGTCATTTCTTCATCCGAAATCATTTAAAAATTTGAAAGTATTGAATTTCAAATTATAAAACTTAATCAAATTTTTTTGGTACGTAAATGCTTTCAAATAAAAAAGTCATCAACTACAAAGTTGTAGACCTCTTTGAGTACTGGCTACAACTGTGATGTAAAATTGGTCTTTATCTGACTTGATATGCAAAAGTTATGAATTTTACTGCACTTCACCTATTTTTAGAGGATAGCAATTTGGTCCGCATCTAAAAATAGGTCGAGCACATTCTAGAGGCGGCCAACAAGCCGAACCACCAATACAAATACCATTTCTCTAAAGACGGGTGTGCCCATTCAGAAACCATTTTAGTGGCTTCCTTTTTATGGCCACCTGAAAAGACAGGATGGCTAGCTTGCCAACTTAGAAACTGGGATACAATACCTGTTGGAGCTTAATTTTTGCTGCTTAAACTCTAAAATAGACTCCAAAACAAATTTAGCACATCTCTGGTAGAGAACCGAGCTTTACTTCCGGTGGGGAACCCCCTCTAGTCCCGGTTCCCCACCCGGAAGCAAGCATCTGGGACTAAAGGGGGGTCCTTTAGTCCCGGGTCAGGAACCGGGACTAAAGGAGGACCTTTAGTCCCGGTGGGTAACACCAACCGGGACTAAAGGTGCCTCCTGACATGCCACGATGGCCGGCACCTTTAGTCCCGGTTGGTAATACGAACCGGGACTAAAGGTTTTTTTCTTTTTTCTTTTCTTTTCATTTTTTTGTTTTCTTTTCAAAATAGGTTTTCGAAGTCGTATTGTACGCTGCTAATTATACATTTATACGCGCATATAGTATGTTTCGGTTCAAGCACAATGAACGTATTAAATCACATAATTCAAGCATAGAAATATATATATATATATATATATATATATATATATATATATATATATATATATATATATGCATGCATGCATCATATATATATTTACATGCATGCATGCATATGTGTATTTTACATTATATTATTTCATGTGCATATATTACAAAAGATTGCATTATAGTTGTTGTGACATAACAAGTTTTCTCTCATCCTCTAGCTTGGCTTCAATGGCAGTGTTGGGTCGAAGTAGAACTCGCCCTTGGAATCGATGACCTGCTCATTAAAAAATCCGGCTATAGACTCTTGAATTGCTTTGATTTGGTCTTGTCGTATGACCTTTTCCTCCAACCATCGAGTCTACAGGTTTGAATTAAAGGAAAATAAATTAATATATGTACATATATATATATAAAGACATAGTAACACAATCAATAATAATAATTAAATGAATATATAGTGTATTTTTAACGTACTTTGAGTCTCTCTGTAGGAGTTCTTTGGGAGAGCACCTTGATAAACTTGCAAACATAGTAACCACAGTAGTTGTTCCCCTGTTCCTGCCTCAGACACCACTTTACGAGAAAAAGATTTGTCATCCAATCTGGTGATCCGGTGAAAGCTATATGTTTAATTAATAAAGATGATGCGATTCAGGGGACTTACTTTCAAAGGGATTACATTCAGTGGCGCTTTGCATTTTTCCATGTGTTGCTTCTCAATAAAGGTTTTTCAAACACTGCCCAATAAAAAATTTGCCACGTCATCAGATATAGTTAATCATCATGTTTGTGTGTATATATAGTTGCTAGAGATCCCGAAATTACCTCTGGATAATATCTATCATATCTTGGTAGTCTTGTTGTGGTTTTCTCATCGAGTCATAGATTATCAAGTGACTTTTCACCAGATCGATGTCCATCAATATCCAGTGATTGCTGCATGTGTTTATAGGATATAACGCATAACACTCATTAATTAACTAGAATCAACATATGAGCCATTAAGGCTATGATCGACATGATTAACACTCACTTGAAGTTATAGGGAAAGAGTATATCCTTCTTGTGGCGTTGGTTCACTAAGAAGTTCATGATGTTACTCTCTGACTCAGACTTCCAATTAGTCTTTGGAGTAATTGGGTCTTTGAATACTATATGGGGATCAACAAAACCAATTTCATTACAGCCTTCCTTTCTGAGCTCTGTCATTGTAAATCTGCATATATATAGTACTTGTTAGGATAATTTATATGCATATACACACATATGATGAGTTTAATAATAGATCGAAAGAATTATTACTTACAGGCAATAGCAGCTAATGATAACTTTGTCCAGAGAGGTCAGGTGGCATAGTTGATGAAATTCTGCAAAGTCAACATACATAACATCATCGCCACAGAACCAATGTTCGTCTCTAATTCTGACACCAACGCAGAAGTCTCCACTGGTAGACGCCTGCATGTACCACTTGTTTAGCAGGTACATTTGCGTCCCCAGATCAGATAAGGCTTGAGGGTTGTATAGACTCTGGCCTAGTACACATTTTTTCTTCCAAATATCAACCTCCGCCGCACTCTCAATGTTTCCATCACCAAACATCTGGTAAAGGTCGAGACCAGTCTCATCAAGAAATTCACCAAGGTGATCCAAATCGACATCCGGAGGTATGTTTGCCTGATGCATTAATCCTAAATTCGAACCATATTCATTACCAACAACTAGCGGGGGGATTGATTGGTGCGCTTGTTGTCCGAGTTGGGCAACTCCTTTCCCTGCCCGCTTCTTTTTCTGTGCCGCCTCAATTGACTTGGTGAGAGTGCGGTCATAGTCTGATAACGTTGATTTGGACGGCTTACGAGATTCCCGCTGTTGTTGCTGGTAAGAAGTCACCTTTTTTCTTAGAATATCCAGAGCTACGAAGAAGTACGGTTTCTCCGGGTTTCTCCTTGCTTCTTGATTCATTTTAAGTTTGTCATAGAATCTAGACATGTCTTTTTTATATGCATCAGTTCCTTCTTCCTTCTCTTCAGATATTATTTTGGGAATAGCCCTTGGTTTCACGGTGGCTTTCTTTGCAGGCGGGGACTGGTTCTTCGTTTGAGGGGCTGGCCTCTTGCTAGGCTTCTTGGTAGGCGGGGGCGGGGGAGGCGTTGGAGACCTCCTTGGAGGTGTTGGCAGCGGCGTTGGAGACCTCCTTGGAGGTGGCGGCTGCGGCGTTGGAGACCTCCTTGGAGATGGTGTGGATGCAGCCTCGTCTTCCAACACAATGTCATCGTACAGAGCACTATGATGATCTGGCGATTGAACAATTGGATTTAGGTTGGGGGAGGATCTGCTACAAAAAAAGGAATGACATATTATTATGAGCAGATTGTTAATTATTTAAGCCAATACAAATTAATGATGTAGTGTTTTCATCCGCACGTACCTATGGTGAGGTAGTTCAGGAGGAGGTGGAGCCGACATCCCTGGAATGATGATGTAGCGCTTGCGCCATAGAATGAATGTCTTCTCCGCTTCTCCTAGAGTCTTCTCGTCATCACCTCCAGGAATGTCAAGAGGCAAATCACTAAAAAGGTTTAACAAGAGCATATCCTTCTTGGATTATATTCCCATGAATCCTTGGTGTCTTGGTTCGGTCGATAGGATTAACAAGACCGATAGCCACCTTGATTGTGGAATTCTCCTTCGGAATGTGTAGCTCACACGTTGTACAAGGTTCAGTGACGTCATCCACAGGGAAGCGCAGTCCTGTGTCCCCTTGATTTGGTATCTCCGTGGAAGCGCAGCTGCTTTTCAACTGAACAGATTGGCTAATGTTGATTCCTGGCTCTGATGCCTGCTTGCTTGCACTCACTGCTATTTGCACTTGCCTTCTGATTTCCTCCTGCATTCTCGCTTTATGGTTTTTTTCCCGCTCCTGTGCTTCACGCACCGCTTCCTCCAACCTCTGGAGCCGCTGTGCATCTTCTTCCTTCTTTCTCTGGCGACTTCTGTAGGAAGGTCTGTCCTGAGGGAATCCATGCTCCCACGAGACACTTCCTTTGCCTCTAGTTCGGCCACCATGTTCAATAGTCCCGACAGCGTATGTCAGCTCATCCTTCTCTCTGTTGGGCCTGAATGCACCACTAGCAGTAGCTCTCTGAGCATAAAACAATCTTTCTGCTGCTTCTTGCAGTCTTGTGCCATAAACACACTTCCCTGTCTCCTGGTCTAGTGTTCCCCCATGAGCGAAAAACCAATTCTTTGCACGTTCTCCCCACTCGAGTGATTCTGGTCTGATACCCTTGGCAAGAAGGTCTGCTTCCATTTTGTTCCACTTCTTAATGGCAATCGGGTAGCCACCTGATCCCAAGGTATGGTGGTATGTCTTCTGTTGGGCATTACGTTGGTTCTTTATCACCCGACTCACACCCTCTTCCGAAGTCTTGTACTGTACAAACTCATCCCAATAGGGCCTCTGCTTTGAGATCGGGCCTGGGACAGTAAAATCTGGTGCTATGTTCTTCTTGACATACGTCGTGTATAGGTGTTTCTTCCAAGTCTGAAACTGGGTGGCCATCTTCTTCATTGCCCAATCCCTAACTCGCTCCTTCAATTCATCACCATCTATTATATCATCATAACCATCTGTTTGGAGCGTGAAATGTACCAAGACATCATTCCAAATTAACGCCTTGTCACGATCGGAGACAAAACTGATATGAGGAGCATTGGTCTTCTTCTTCCATTCACGGGTACTAATCGGGAGCCGGTCCCGTACAAGGTAACCACAGTGGTGCACAAATTTTATTTTATTCGGCCCCCCCGGTTCTCCTGTATCCACATTGAACTCCGAGATGATGAAGCGACCTTCCAATGGCTTTTTGGGACCTCGAACATTTTTACTCTTCGTTGTAGTTGTTGATGTCGATCCAGAGGGCTACAAAACATAAACATTATTTTTAATGTCATGAGCACACATAAGACATATTATAATATATATAGCTAATAATAAAAAATATATACTTGGCCAATATGTTGTTGCTCATTTTGTTCAAGAGCTAAGTACTGACTCCCGTCATCTGCATCCTCTTGCACGTTATTTTTAGCACCATCATCGCCGGCAACTTGAGTGCCAGTGTTGATCAAATTCATCATCAACTCCTCCTCATCCATATTTCTCGGGTCGGCCATCTAGCTTCAAAAAACAAAACCAATATATAGTACGTCAAATCTTTGCTTATTACATGCGTAAAATCTACGAACAATATGCATTATTAAATCTTGCCCCTCGGTCACGGACGCAATTCGCCACACTAGGACGAACTACGTCGGTACTAGGGCGAATTAGGGCATGAGATAGGGCGGTGTGACAAGAGTGGCGGTGCTCCACTCCGCCGTATATATGTCTGTACACATGGGTGAACGAGGGCGGCGGTGCTCTGCCGTATACATAGAAACGCATGGACGAAATGCATATGAATACAAATGACGTATATATACGTGTCGGCGCGGTGGCCGGTGTGCTGACGACGATGACGTGAGGCGGGCCGGCGTGCTGACGACGACGACGACGTGAGGCGGGCCGGGGCGGTGTCGGTGCGTGATGTTGTGATCCTATGTACCATGTGAACCATGTAGTCATTAATCATATGAGAAAATTCTATGTTAATAATGTAAGTATAAGTCATTATGAAATGTAAGTATTTGTCTGTAGCCATGCATGCAAGTCCAACCAAAACTGCTAACATCATCACATGTGATATTTTTGATAAACTAAAAAACGCCTAGTTTACAAATTGGGTATCAATTGAGTTCCTATTTGACCAGGATTTACAAATAATATATAGCGTGTTTATTATACAAGCCATGGATTTACATCGATCTAATTAATTTCTAAAGTAATTTCATTGGTGGTCCTTAATTAAACTTGTCATGAGTTCAGGTCCCAGTAATCTTAAAATGTATTTTTGTACCATAAAATGCAGTTTTTGACACTCTAATTAAACTTGCTAATTTGTCCATATAATATCCAAATATTCAAAACTTGCGTTAAGATATGTTTTTTATTTAAAATCATTTAGAGTTCCAAATATTCATTTTTAGTTCCTAGATTTTGTGATTCAAAATTTGGAATTTTCAATTGACCTCGAGCGTTGACATGGCTTACACCAAAGTTGTAGTTTTCGACGTGATCTATAACTCGGCAATGGAGGGCTCGGACGAATGTACAAAGAGATCGACGAATATATCACCTCAATCGAGCTCGGCAGTGTGGAGGGCCTCGGGCGCGGTGGGCCGGGCAACGCGCGGTGGAGGACCTCGGGCGCAGAGGAGGGCGCGGTGGAGGAAGAGGGCGCGGTGGAGGACCTCGGGCGCAGAGGAGGCCGCACGAGGAAGAAGAGGGCGGCGCCGGGCACGGAAGACGAACGGACGCGGCGCGAGGAAGAAGAGGGCAGCGGTGTTCGATGAGGAAGAAGACGAGCGGATCGATCTGCGCCAGGCGCTGGAGGTTATATACCAGAGAGAATTACTCCCGGTGCCAGCCACCAACCGGGAGTAAAAACCCTTTACTCCCGGTGTGTATTACCAACCGGGAGTAAAGGTACCTTTACTCCCGGTGCGTGTTACCAACCGGGAGTAAAGGTATACCTTTACTCCCGGTTGGTAACACGCACCGGGAGTAAAGGATTTTTTTGGCGGGCCACGAAACTACAGGCCACCTTTACTCCCGGGTGGGCTTCTCACCCGGGAGTAAAGGTGGCCTGCAGTTTCGTTTCCCGCCTGTTTTAAGCAATAGTCTTGTTAAATACAATAGAAATGCAATAGTTTTTGTTAAATACATAGTAAATTAAATAAAAGGCATAAAATTATTTTGTTAAAAATATGAATTTTCTTTTTGTTTATTGCACATAGGAAAAATCTATAACCTAACTTTTTTTATTTTTTGTTAGAATTATAAAACATAATGTAACTAATATTTATTATTTCGTTAATGCAAAAATGTAGTGTTTAATTGAAATTATTAAAACTATTGGTTTTGGACAGGAAATTTGTTTTCACATCATTTTAACGTTAATATTTTAATTTTTCATCACTCAGTATCCTAATTTACCTTTTTGAGAGAGAAATCCCACCAAATCAAACATTGATTTAATTTGAAACATGACATAATAAACATCTGAATTCACAATTATTACATAATATCTCAAACACACACTATATTAAATCACTATATCATCAAGTGGGCACAGCAGTGAACTTCTTCTTTACGTATGTCCCTTGGTTATGATCGCTTCGTAACCATGGAGTGTCCTCATCATTTACCAAGATGCTAGGGTCTTTGTTCACTTTGAAGGGCGGAATTCGGTCATCCTTTTCATATTCTTCTGACATGTCCGACTTGTCCTCAATTCTCACGATGACTCTTTTCCCTGAAAGAACTATATGGCGCTTTGGCTCTTTGGTTGAGTCATTATCGTTTTCCCCTCTTTTTGGTTTGGTAGACATATCATTGACATAGAACACCTGATTCACATCCTTAGCAAGGACGAATGGTTCGTCTTTGTACCCAATATTACTAAGGTCTACTGTTGTCATTCCATACTCGTTGTCTACTGTTACCCCGCCTCCGGTCACCTTGACCCATTGGCACTTGAACAATGGGATCTTCAAAGTAGGTGCATATTCTAGTTCCCATATTTCATCTATGCGTCCATAATATGTCTGCTTATTCCCATTTGGGTCTGTGGCATCTATGCGGACACCACTGTTTTGGTTGGTACTCCTTTTATCTTGGGCTACTGTGTAGAATATATTCCCATTTATCTCGTACCCTTTGTATGTGACGATATGCCATGATGGTTGCATAGCCAATAAATACAGTTGCTCATGGATGCTCTCATCACCTTGACATTTTTTTCGCAACCAACCGCCGAAAGTTTCCATGTGCTTATGCGTAATCCAAGCTTCAGTCTTCCCTGGAAACTCGGATCGTAAGAGATCCTTGTGTGTCTCAATATACGGATCTACCAAAGAGGAGTTCTGTAGAACTATGTAGTGCACTTTATTGAAATAATCATCATCCGTACCAATATATGTTTTCCTCCCTAGTGTCCCCTTTCCGCTTAGTCTCCCCTCATGTCTCGATTCAGGAACACCAATCAAGTCAAGGTCGGGAATAAAGTCAACACAGAACTCAATGACCTCTTCTGTTCCATAGCCCTTGGTGATGCTTCCTTCTGGGCGAGCACGGTTGTGAACATATTTCTTCAGGACTCCCATGAATCTCTCTAAGGGGAACATGTTGTGTAGGAACACAGGACCGAGAGTGAAAATCTCCTTGACTAGGTGAACTAGGAGGTGTGTCATAATATCAAAGAAAGAAGGAGGGAACACTAACTCAAAGCTGACGAGACATTGAACCACATCATTCTGTAGTTTAGCTAAATCAGTTGGATCAATTGCCTTCTGAGAAATTGCATTGAGGAATGCACATAGCTTCACGGTGGCTAGACGTACATTTGGAGGTAGAATTCCTCTTAATGCAACTGGAAGTAATTGCGTCATGAGAACATGACAGTCATGGGACTTTAAGTTATAGAATTTCTTCTCTGGCATATTTATAATACCCTTTATATTCAAGGAGAATCCAGATGGTACCTTGATGTTGTTTAAGCATTCAAACATGATTTCCTTCTCCTCTTTGCTTAGAGTGTAGCTAGCAGGACATAAGTAATGGCGTCCATCATCTGTCTTCTCTGGATGCAGGTTGTCTCTTTCTCTCAAACAACGTAGGTCCTGTCGTGCTTCAAATGTGTCCTTAGGCTTTCCATACACACCCATAAAGCCTAGCAGGTTCACACAAAGATTCTTCGTCAGGTGCATCACGTCGATCGAACTTGATCTTCTCCTTTTCACTTTCTAGTGTGGTTCCCAACTTTTTCTGCCCTGCATCACAAGTTGGGTACAACAATTTCTTGTGATCTTCTAGCATCCGCTCGAACTTGATCTTCTCCTTTTCACTTTCACATTCTCTTTGTGCATCACGAATGACCTGACAAAGATCATCAGCCAGCTCATCTTCTACGGCTACCTCTTCTTCAGCTTCTCCCATTGCAGTATCATTGAAGCACGCACCATCAGGAATAATATCATTGTCGTCCCATTGTTCTTCTTCACCTTCTTCCATTACAACACCAGTTTCTCCGTGCTTTGTCCAACAAATATAGTTTGGCATGAAACCCGACTTGAACAAGTGTGAATGAAGAGTCCTTGAGCAAGGATATTCCACCGTATTCTTACATATGGCACATGGGCAGCACATGAAACCGTCGCGTTTGTTTGCCTCGGCCGCACGTAACAAAGAATGCACGCCGTCAATGAACTCTTGTGAGCGGCGATCAGCATTATACATCCAATGACGGCTCATCTGCATTACATGACATAAATATCATATTAAAACCTAGATCATAATTAATTATTTATACAACATGCGTGCCACCACAAAAGATACAAATTTATGAAAGCATCGCTACAATGTAGACAATCCCAACTACCACTAAAAGAACTAAAGCTAAAATACATTTCAGGAGCACAAGGATTTCGCGACCAATCTCAACTAAAACAGACAGATCCCCCGATTGTGCAACATCTTTGGGCTTCTTCGGCTGGATCACTGCCTCATTAGCCGCCGTATCTGCCTGTTGTGCAAGATATTTTTGCACGAGTTCAACATACTCTTCCTCCCAGTAGAAGCCTGAACATCGTCCACTGCCATCCCACTGAAATTAAAACAAAAAATTAGAACTTTAATCACAACCATCATGAAAATAGGTATAAACTAACCATAATCATTAAATACAATAAAATAACTCACATTGCGATCCGGACACTTATAGAAGATACGATCCTTGTTGGGACCCTCCTTCTTCACTCGGTACTCCATCACAATCTTCGTCTCATCACGACACTTGCCGCATGGAATGAGAGGAAGGCCCGGCCTAAGTCGCTTTGGAAACCCATGAGAGGCCGAGGACCCGGAAGCAGTTGCCATCTACTCTCTATACTCATTTTTTAATACACTATAAATTTCTCCTTTTATAAACAAATAAAATTAACAAACTATAAAATTATCTAGATCTCTAAACAATGATATTTTTAATGGTCATTGTGTTCTCGTCTTTTACTGCGGCAGGTAAGTAATTCATATGATATTTCCGCAAATTAACAGAAGAATGGGAATGTACACACATAACAGACTACTACGACGATATCAGGACGTGTGAATAAATAACCATCCGTACTAGTTGACCTTGCTTACATGATCATCTCGGCGAGCATTTCTCCACCGGACGGCACCGTACTTGGTCAAGGAAGAGCTCCGATTCTACGAGGAAGGGAACACGGTCTCCCACGACCGTTGTCGCTCTCCCTCGTAGAATCAAAGCTCCTCCTTGATGTCCGTTACCGCTCGACAGAGAACATGCTTGCCGAGCTGAACACGGTCCGCAAGTTCAACTAGTACGGATTTTCTATAATTTTCTAACTATTTTCTAAGTTTTTATTTATATATACTACGTTTAGGTACGGTGATTGATAGACTACTACGACGATATCGGGACATGTGAATAAATAACCATCCGTACTAGTTGACCTTGCTTACGTGATTAGCTCGGCGAGCATTTCTCCACCGGACGGCACCATACTTGGTCAAGGAAGAGCTCCGATTCTACGAGGAAGGGAACACGGTCTTCCACGACCGTTATCGCTCTCCCTCGTAGAATCAAAGCTCCTCCTTGACGTCCGTTACCGCTCGGCAGAGAACATCCTCGCCGACCTGAACACGGTCCGCAAGTTCAACTAGTAAGGATTTGCTATAATTTTCTAACTATTTTCTAACTTTATATTTATATATACTTTAACCTTCTTTCATGTAAATATGCAAGCTTAAAGTGATTTTGAGCTCAAATTGCTTACAAATGAAAAAAACCACAATAAAGAACCATAAATATATATAGTGAACAAAATGGCATAAGAAAATGGTAAAAAATGAGAGTATGAGATTGGTAACCTTTACAACTGAAGAATCGACGGAGGAATCGAAGAAATCGACGGAGGAATCGAAGAATGGATGGAGGAACAATGGAGGGAGGGAGGAAGCAAGAACACTACTGCAGTGAGCTTCAAAATGTGCTGAGCTCGGGCTCGGGGAGGAAGGAGGAGACGGCCGATTTATAAAGGGAGAACATTTAGTCCCGGTTGATAGATCCAACCGGGACTAAAGGTAACTTTCCAACCCTGGGCGCAGCCACGGCCCGGGAGTAGACCTTTACTCCCGGTTGGAGCCACCAACCGGGAGTAAAAGTATACCTTTAGTCCCAGTTGGTGGCTCCAACCGGGACTAAAGGTCCCTGCCACCTCTGTCTGGCGCAGTAGCCGTTGGGCAGGGACCTTTAGTCCCGGTTGGAGCCACTAACCGGGACTAAAGGTATTTCTAGTCCCGGGGGCAAAAAATTCCGGGACTAGAGCCCATTTTGGCCGAGTATCAAAGGTCTGTTCTCTACTAGCTCTTAGTGGCAGGTTTTATTTGAGCCACCTCTGGCCAAAATACCTCTATTGCAAAAAAAAAACATTTCTATAGTAATGACCCTACAGATAGCCTTTGTACAACCGCTAACCGCAACCACTGTGGACACCTAATCATAACCTTGCGTGCGCTAGACCTCACTAATCACAACTTCTATAAGCGACCAACCAATCACAACACTTGCACGACCCATTATTGTAGCCCTACTGACCCTTAATCACAGCCAAATATATGGCACATGTGATGTGGAAAAATAAAAACAGCAATTCGTGTAGACAATAGGTCAAAACCCATAACCCTAACCACAATATTTGGCATGACCCTTAATAATAATCTCTGAGGACCCCTAATCACAAGCCCAGCATGACCCCTGGTCAAAACACCCACTAACCCTAATGATAAAGGCCGAGTATATAGGGTTTGTAGTGAGGAAAACTAAAAAGTTCGGTAGATGTTAGGGCTAGAACCCCACATCCCTAACCACAATGCCTAAATGATCCCAAATTCTGTAGGGCCTTGGCCCTCCAGTTTCCTAAAAAAACAGAGCATGTGTGACCCCTAATCACAACACATGTGCTACCCTCAATCACAATGGACGAGGATATAACCACATAACCCAAATCATAATCCATGCATACGGGAGGGCCATAACCACATAACCCAAATCATAATGCCTACATAACCCCCAATAACTACCCCTAAAGGCCCCTAGTCACAATACCTATTGACCCTAATCACAATTCCCGAGTATATAGCTAGGGTCTATGGTGAAGAAAGCTACAAGTTGGGATTGTCATTACGACCCTGTAACTCTATTCACAATGCCTACCTGACCCATAATCACAATCTCTGCTGACCCTTAGTCATAACCCTTACCCCACTTGTAACAACCCAAGTTTTCCAATACCTAAAAATCTGAACTTAAAAAATTTTCTAACAAAACCCATGCATGGTGAGTGTGAATACTAGGAAACCACCCATGTAGTTGCACAAGTAGAACCCAAGTTAGCATAGTTGAGCATTGTTGCATTTTAATTCCACTTGTGAGTTGCTTCTTCATGATTTTATGTGATGCAATAAAATCAATTAAACCTTTCAACAAACTATTGTGTGTGAGTTGCCAACCCTTGGCTTGGACCCCATGCCCCTAGATGGCCTCTGGTGGACCCCACTAGGATGTATATATGTTGGCAACTAGTATATACATGCATAGGTGTAGTGTGGAAATAGAAATAGAAAAGAAATTGGAAAAAGGAAGAAAATAGAAAAGGGGAAAGAAGTCCAGCTGCAGAAGCCAGCCCAGCCCCGCCTTGCCCTCGCCCCCACACGCGCCCACTGGCCTGCTTCGCCTCGTGGCCTAGCACCGCGCTCGCGCGAGGCTAAGCTGACCCAGCCAGCAGCCCACGTCGCGCTCGCCTGCGTCGCGACAAGCCGCGCCCGCCTTCACCCGCCATCGCCGCCAGGTGGACCTCGCCTATCATCCCCTACCCCCACTCCCCTCCCTGCTTTAGGCAAAGCAGAGCAGAGCAGAGCACCGTGCCTGCCGCTCACCGCGCCAGCTGTCTGTGCCCTGGCCCCTCGCCCGTACACGCACGGATGCACACCAGTCACCAATCCGCGCCACACCACCTGCCCCAGCTCATGCTGCGACGAGCTGATGTCATCGCCATGGACCACACCTCTGTCATGCCCTGCCACCACCGTACTCGCGCCCTTGACCGGCCGCCACTCCAAATTGGAGGCGCCAACCACCCCCGCACTCCCACCAACCACCAAAACCATAGTCGGGAGCTCCCGATCACCCTACACGTGTCCCCTCTGCCTTCCCCGCCATCTGTCATCCGCCATGGGTGAGCTCAGAGTATAAAACCCCCACTCCGATGCCCTAGCCCCTCTTCCATCCACCTCGCCACCACTAGTGGTTTCAACAGCCATGCCGAGCCAGAGAAGGGAGGAGAAGGAGGAAGGGGGAGCAATGCCGCCCATCAGAGCGGATGTCGCCGCGAAGACGCTGCCGGAGCTGGAGATGCAACCCGATCAGCTACGTTAGCATAGTTGCTCGGCATGGCACTGCACCACCTCGTCACGGCTTCGCCTCACCATTGCACGCCACTCTAACTACACCACCACCACGGTGAGCCCCTGTTGAACCCCTCTGCTCGCTGTCGTCATCATGCCATGGCCGCCGAGCTACGAGCTTCCACCTGAGGAGCTCAAGGCAGCGCCTTGGGACCGTCACACACACACACCCACATGTACGCACATGTGCCAAGGCATGGCCTTGCCGAACTCCTGGAGCTCGAGAACGCTAGTGTCCTCACTACATACCCACACACGCTCGCCATGGCCAGAGCTACCATGTCACCATGGCTAGAGCTGCCACTGTATGGTGTCCTCACTGCATACCTGCATACGCTCGCCATGGCCAGAGCTACCACTGTATGGTGTCTAGCAGAGCACAACCATGACAAGAGCCATTTTGGCCTTACCCCACCAGTAGAGGTAGTGTGACCACCTCGGTGAGCTTTGCCCCACCGAGAGACATACCCTACGCTAGATGGTTGAAGGTAGAGGACCTCAGGGACTACTGCCCATGCCCGCCTAACCGTGCTACCATGTCCCCTTGCAGCCGCTGTGCCGCGACCGTTCCCATCGATGCTGGCCTCCACGCTCATTGAGGAGGGGCCGATGATGTGTCCGCCGTGACCTTATGAAACTAGCCACCTAACTGGTTGAACCCCTAGCGAGTCCTAGCCCCCTAAGAGACCGTCGTTGCTCGCTCGTCGGAGCTCCACCGCACGTCTTGCCGTGGTATGGACTCCGTCGTGCCCCTTGGTCACCGCCGGCCGATTCTTTGGCTTGTTCGTGTCTCTAATTGAAGGGAAAGAGCCACCTTTGGCTCTATGGGGACACGAAGCAGCTTTGCCATGACCCATCATCGCTGCCGTGCCACCATCACCGTGGCCAGCCTCGCCTGAACCCCACAGCCGCACCCTTTTGGCCTAGCTGTCACACCCCATTTTAAGAACAAAAGAGGATGTATAAAAGTCTTATGTGCACCCTAGGAACAGTCGCACACATAAGTGGACAAATTGTGAATTGTACCAACACAATATTTATTACATAGCGAATAAATATTCAACACATAGTCTCAAACATAAATATAGTAGCTACTAAGATAACTCTCTTGTGGAAACTCCAACCGGGACGTCAACTGGTGAACACCAAGACTAATACTCATCACGATAATCTTCAATCCAATCTTGATATGTTACCCATCCGGGATTTTTCCAACATAAAAGATAAAGCAAGGCATAAGTACATGTCGTACTTAACAAGATAACTAGGGGTTCATGAGGCTCAAATAGCTGACACTGGTTTACTGCGGTTAGCATTTAAGTCATTATCAAGTTTAGCATTTATTAACATCAAGGTAGCAATACCCCATAATACATGATCAATGAACATGAATAATCAAAATCTTAAACAATTAACATAAATGATCATCTTAACAAGTAAAAGTCATTATCCCTTAATGTAAGTGTTCCAAGGTCACTCATATCCGTGAGCACGGCTAGTATACCAGTTTGTTAACTCTACGCAGAGGTGTACACTTTCACTGTGAGTCATGATTTCCAAATGTATGGGTTTGCAAGGTCCAAAACACCGGAAATCATATAAAGCCACCTAAGAGCTCGTCTAAACGGCCAGGGCCGTAGGGTCATCAGATATAGGAACCCCCCTTCCAATAATATAAAAGGCCGCTTCCATAGCTAGGCTCAATAGGACAGAGGTTGTCCTATACCCAACTCGCAGACCTCTAACTAGCTAGAAAAGGGTTTCTCAAGCAACTAGAGCCAGAGCCATATAGCCCTCATAGCTGTATGTTAATCCCGGATAATCAGTTACAAGACAAGTCCTTCTGTTGCTAAAAATTCATCTTGTTTATGTTTATAGCATATTCATTAATCAAGTTTCAAGATCACGATTGTTGCACTAGCAATAGAACTACCTAATGCAAACCTCCCAGGGTAACAAGGTAATTGAGTATTCAAAATCTAGGAAATCCTACCATAGGTAGCAAGAAAGACACATGCATATGTATTTTAGTGAGCATCATGAATAGGACAACAAGGAAGGTCCCTAGCTATACTTGCCTTGATCAAAGTTCTCCTGAAAGTCTTGCGGGTCTTGCTGGTCGTAGGAGTTCTCTTGATCACCAACGTAAACCTCACCGTCTGAACTCGGTCAACAACACCAAGCAGCCACATACAATCATCGGAACAATCATACACGAGGCAAACAAATAGATTTAATTAGAACAGTACACCACTAGCAAGAAAACAGTTTGAAAATTGTATAAAAACATTCTACTCGTCACTACGATCACATAGACGCGAAATTCACTGAATTCAGATCTAAAACGAGCAAGATATGAGTTTTCCAAGTTTTCCTATAGACTATTAATGTACTAAACATGAACTCGAAATTTAAAAACTAGAACTGAGATAACAAGGACACTAACATGTAGATTACGAAATTACGAATCCAACACAATTTGAACGGATCGAATCGGAGTTAACATGAGCATTTTACAAGCATTTGAAATCAGTGGCAAAACTGTAATTAGATGGAACTTGATTTTGAATCTGTTAAATGAAAAATACGTTTTCCAAAAGAGAAAACGTATTCTCTGGAATACGCTTTGGACTACGGGTTCAAAATCTAAAGAGCTCAGGGGCTCTTAGCAAATATTCCCCGCGAAGGGGTGTCGGCCTCTGCTGGCCGTCCGATCAAGGATGACCAGCCGAGATTAGATCGGCGCGGGTGACGGTGGCAACGGCCAGAGAAGAAGGGCCACACAATGGTGCTCCATGACCAGCGGCGAGGACCTCGCCGGCGTTGCCGGTTCGGGCGATTCTGGCCATCCCAAGACACGGGACCGGTACCAATCGAAAGAGGAGCTCACCCCGTAGTCACCCAAGAGGAAGATGGAGTCGGTGATGGGTCGTGGACGGCGGGAGGCTCGCGTCGGCGGACGGCGACGGACTGCACACGCTAACAACGCAAAGTGAGCAGAATTGAGCCAAGTTAAGGATCTCGGGAGGTTTGCGAGGTCAAGGTGAACTGGTTCGCGAGCTTACAGGAGCGAAGGAGCGACGAGGCGGCGCAATTGACGGCGACAGCGGTTGGCTAGGGTTGCTGCTGCCGCTGTGAGCTCGGGAAGCGAAGGCGGCGATCGATAGGGTAGGGAAAAAGGCGATGGGGACGCGCGCACGTGATTTATAGGGTAAAGGCGCGGTGCGGACGCACGGCTTGTGGATCGGTGCCCAGGCTCTCGGTCGGATTCAAGTTCGACTCGATGAGGAAGATGGTGATGGCCTGACGTCAGTGGCCAAGGGAAGAAGGGAGGCGGGCTACTGCTCGCGGCGGGGCCTTGGCCTCGGCCAAAGAAGAAACGGCGGCGCTGCTGGACTGGGCTAGAAGGAAGGTTGGGCCTCGCGGCCAGAACAGAGAAGAAGGGATTTCCATTTTTTTCTCTTTTTATTTCCAGAATTTTCAAATGGATTTTCAAAAGGGTTTTGAATTCCTTTTCACATGCAACAAAAAAACCAGTCAAACATAATAAAATATGCATCAACATGTATGCAGCAACCTGTTCCTAAGCTTAGGATAAATTTTAGTTTCACAAATTTATTTATTTTACTATGTTGACATGCTCACAAAATTGCACTAAAACTCAATTTCAGCTATTTTAAAATGATGCAAAATTTTGGGTGTTACATAGCTATGTCCACCAGAGCTCTAGAAAGCCGTAGGAGCCTTGCCAAGCCTTGTTGGGCGCTTAGCCGCATGTTGCCATCGCCGCCATGCCACCGTGCCCATCGCATCACCATGGCTGGCCTCGCCTGAGCCCTTTCGCCTCCCCTTGATGCCTTCGCCATGTTTGCTGGAGCACTCGAAAGTTGTAGAAGCCCTGCTTGGGCTGTGCCAATGACTCTGGCGCCCTCGCCGCCGATCTGCGCCACCGCCGTCTGCTGCAGCGCCAACATAGGGCGCCAGAGCCACCGAGGCGCCACCTTTGTCCCACCGGTCAACTCACCGTGAGCCCACGAAGTCGTAGAGCCCCTTAGCCACCCCACTAGGTTGCCGTATCGCACGGCCGAACGAGCTCTCCACCGATGAAGGGTGCCGCCATGAGTAATAGAGGAGCGGGGGAGGCAGTCACGCCCCTTTGCCCGAACCTACCTGTGCCCACCGTGAGCCAAAGGGAGAAGAGAGAGGAGTGGACGCTGTCCGCCGCGGACTGAGTCTGAAGTCCATAGACCCACGCCGCCCGGTCCACCGTGAGCCACGCGTGTAGACTAAGCCTAGTAGCGGCCTATGCGCGCCACGCGGCTGCCTGCCAGCGTGACATGTGTACCGGCCCAGCCCATATCCAGCCCATGACCCAGCCCATTAGGCCCAGTCAACGTTGACCGATGACCGGTTAACGCTGACCGTTGACCTGACCCCACCTGTCAGTCACTGTTGACCGCGGGTCCCACCTACCAGTGACCGTATTTCCCGTGTCCAATCACGTGCCGACACGTGTCCTTCACTGTTCAAAATTCTTATTTTTCTTTTTCAGAAAATAATTTAAACTTAGGAAATTCATAGAAAATTCATACGACCTCAGAAAAATATAAAACCAGTGCCCAAAATTTTCTAAAAATGAGCTCTACGTCATAGGCTTGTGTTTGAGTGCATATGGATCTTTTGAATTTATGTTGCTTCTTTGTCATCATCTATAAGAGTCGCTCATCGCGGCTATATGTCTTGTTTGATAGATCCGGAGGAGCCACAGACTGAGGAGCATGACCCCGACTACACTGAGGAGCTTGGAGATGACCTGCCAGGTGCCACGTCTCATCCAACCTCGTAGGATCCTATTAGACATGCTACAATATAGATGCTAGTGCTTTACTTTTATGCAAATGAATTTGTGATAGGTTGCATGGTAGAATTGCTTGTGAGCCATTACTTTGTCGTAACCTATACCCCTGCACACCCGCTGTTAGGTTAGACACTCGCTTACTTTCTTGTTACTCCTTCTACTACGCATTATATCTGTAATGTGATGCTTGGTGGAGGATTGTATGTGAGTGGTTAAGGCACTAGGTGTCGATAAAGTGGTAACAACCGGGGAGATCTTGGCGTGTGTTTTGGGTGTATGGTGAGGGTTGAGTCGATCGGGTAGGATCTTACGATGAGTCATTGGACGAGTCTTGCCAGGGGGGTGTGACCTAGGCATCCCCTGTGAGTGGTACCTATGGCGGGTGCATGTGAGATGAGGAGATCCTGGGTTGGAGTGTCTTTGTGGGATGGAGCCCCGGGATGGAGGTGCCATCGAGGCACGGGGTGTTGGTTATCCCCTATTGAGAAGATATCCTTTTCGGTCCTCCTAAGGACTGGTATGTCGAGAGAACCGAATCATAGGACGCTACATACACACCACTCGCTCCTAAATGGGCGGGGGACGATTACCCGACTAGCTAGGACGGTGCCACTACTACTTGGTTGGAAGTGGATAGTGTAGGGAGGTACGGGCATATGGCCCACACCCTCCTAAGATAGCATAGTGACCTTTGGGGGGCCCGGTACTACGTCTCACAGTCTCAGCGTGCCGGTGGACTCCGGAGTGGCCCAGGGCTAACTGGTAGGGTGGCACCATACCAGTTGGGAGGCAGTTGGTATCAGCCTTGGCGGGGCACCATCGATGATGGTGATCTTGTGGTTCCAAGTGTACACGCTCTGCAGAGTTGATCGATCTATACGTATAGCCGTGTCCACGGATATGGATGTTTCTATGACCTACGCTTCCCTTGATTAGTGAGTGGAGTCCTCTCTTCTCTCCCCCTGGGTTCTTGTGTTGGCTTCCGGCTTTAGCTGATGAGGCAAGGTACGAGCGGGAGTCGTCCTTGTCGCCTAGAGAGTGTGAGAGTGATGAGATGTGTGTGATGGGATGGGAGAACGTGTGGATGAGATGGATTAGAACTTGACGAATTATTATTAAAACTTGACATACTCGCATAGAAAAACTACAGCCACAAATAGGTCTTTTGCTCTACCCTTGCATTCCACTACCACAAAGCAAAAGCAAAGCATAGGGTGGGAGCCAGTACAAATCATACTGATAATTATTTGACAGGTTCTGAGCCTGAGTACGACCACCAAGGAGACGGTTGGGAGGATTAGAGGTCTTGTTCCTGCGCTCAAGCTTGGTTGAGAAGATGGAGTCGACGTCCGCTGCCTTTCTACTTGATGTTGTTTTGGATGCTGTATGCTCTGAGTGATTACGCAAAGTGACGATGTAATATTGAGTAAACCTTGTTATTTGTACTCTTTTTAAGATAGGTATTCGATGTATGACTATGATATCGACTATTATTTGATAATGTGATGTGATGATCACATGGGACTATCATGTTTTACTTCGAATCTGTGGATTTCCGTTCGAGAAAATCGGGATCGTTTCACAACTCCTAATCACAACACTATTTCCCTAAAGATAACCACTGTGCAGCTCTAATCATAATCCTTAATGAGTCTTCGAAATATTATTGAAACAAGATCTTGCTTTAACGTTGATGTCAAAATAAATATAGAACTTTATGATGGATTTAAATGAAACAACTAAAGAACTTTTAGTTGTTGAGGTTTTTTTAACAGAAGAATGGGACAACAGTGAGTTCAAGGGACATTCAGTATTGGTTGGTACCCCTTCATGTGGGGCACATCAGCAGAGGACTGGATAGTGACATTAATGGGACGCCTGCACCACACTTATTTTTGCATCGTTAGACGACGTCTAGGCCGTTTGATTTGTTTGGGCGACTAGGATGGTGTGACTGCCAAAGTTGCAATCGCTATAGCCACTGCATCCGATCCGATCGAGATCCAGTTATGAAAGAGGTAACTATTGCACCTCTCATGATCCATGCGTCTTGTTTGTGTGGAAGTAGCTCTTTTGTACACCAAAACCATCATGGCAGTATCAATTGGGTTGCCGGGTGCCATCATCTCATATCTAAATAGCTCAGGATACAACAGTTGGCAATGCAATGCACAAGAAAGAGTTATATGGAGCATTTCTCAACCGCTAGCATCATCTTTAGATGCCTCGCACACCTAAGCCTATGTCTATCTCCCTATGCACGCAACCACGCAGGTGTAAGGGTGGGTATAGGCAACTTTATATAGAGTAGATAATATAAACCTTTGTTAGTCTTGGGTGGTGTTACGACACATAGTTTCCATGGTACAATTAACCTTGCTTGGCACCAGAGGCACACACACTTGCAGGGCTACTGCCTACGACGTCTATCTCGCAATGATGCAACAATGTAGCTAGATGGGAATGGGAGGATGTATACAACTCAGTAGATAAACCCTTGTGATCCCTGGCACTTGCGAGCTATTGCTCTTATATGGACAACATACAGTTTCCATGAGCCAATTATCCTTGCTCTGCACCAGAGGCACACGAGTAAAGATTAGCATCTTGTGGTATATATAGTATCACAACTCACAACAACCAGCAAGCCACAAAGGCTGCAAGCACATACATTCACTAAGTGCAATTATTTATAATAGTGTAATAAATCCATGTTCAATTACAGACCTGGTCAGTCAGTCACTATGACCGATTTAATTGTTTCATGTTCTCATTTTTATTTAGTTTCTCAGATGTTATTAGAATGATCATGTTGGCTAATAATAAACATGGTCAGAGCAGAACAAATTTCTGTCTATTGCGAGATCGATCTAGAAATATTGGACTTAGTATGTTACCATATTATATTCTTCTGGTAGTACATTGCCGTGTTATTTTTCAACAGGCAGATAACCATATGGCTTTCAACTGCATCAAGCAGATCATAGCTATGCCCACCACAGCTATGATGGAGGCACAATTTGTTCGGAACAAAACAGGCTTGTTACACATATGAAATGAAATAGAATTCTGATCTCAAGAAAGCAAAAGGCAATATGGAAGTAGGATTTTGAGCACAAGAGGTTATCTGAATTTCTTGTCAAAAGCCTGATTACATATGAAGGATCAAAACCTTATGGTATTATGCTTGTCCTCTTTTGTAGTTCTGATGGGATCAGCCATTGCTATTATTAGTCTCAGAATCCACAACCTCTCTGTGCAAGTCAATTCCTTGGGCGCACCCTCCCTCTTCAGATCATCTTCATCTCACTATGTGTGATCATCTCACTATGCATAATCAGAGTGGATGTTGTTATTGTGCCATCTCCATTGGCGATATTCAGTCTCCACGAGGTAGATGGTGCACTGAAAAAACCGAAGCAGATTGTTGGGTGACAACACCGTTTCCTGATGCCTCATAGGCCCATGTGTATGTATTTCCCATGTCTCATGGAGAAAAGGAATGAGGCTAAGGAGAGATTTAATAATTTTCAAGGGGCGTAGCCGTGTAGGTAGAGTGTAGCTAAGTGCCTGAGTGGGATAACCTAGCGACAAGGTAGAACGTCTATGACTTGAGAGAGCTCTAACTTGTAGCCTTGGTTTTGCTTTTATAGGAACACAATTTATTTTCCAGGAGAATTAATTAGTGATTAACTTGCTGTGTCATGACGTGAGAGAGGTACATGCGCAGCATTCAGTGAAAATGTGAAATCACCAACCAGCCAGCTACAAATGCACATACGATTCATTTAGTGCGGTATATTTGCTCCACTTCAAACATGGTCGGGCGCTTCGTACAGCTAGCTCACTTATTAATATAATGAGATTTTCATACCGAATTATGTATTTCGCCGACTAATGTGAGACTGTATTGCACAGTAGAGCATTGCGAGAAAGCTAATGCTTATGAAGAACCAACCTTTTTAGGGGTTGGGGGCGCGGAGCACAAACATTTAATGCTAGTGATCTTGATTTTGCAGCTTTTATCTGGGTGACAATGATTTTTTATTGGATATAACTTGGACACACACAGCCCACACACTCTACACTTACATCACACGCACACACTCACACGTGCGCGTCCATACACACACAAAGAAAGAGATTGTGGGGCTCTTTGGCCTATAGTGCACTGAACAACCCTACCACTAAACCACAGGTCCTTTCGCTACTAATAGTATTTATGCGGATATCAAGAACTTTTGTTGAGTTGTGGAGTATGTTTTTTTCTCTATCTAGAGTTATGGTAATAATAATCCACGTTGCTCGATCAGCTCTCTGAGTAAAAATAATCTGTAGAATTAAATTGTTCATTTACTATTCTTTAATAATAATCTCTTGTTATTTTTCTATGGTACTCCAAAGAGAAGACCATGAGGATGCTCAAGATGAACCTGCATTTCATTCGCAAGGCAGGGGCACATATAGATCTGTAGCTGCACCAGGACCTAGGCATCTAAAGGGAATGCAGTGGATACTCTTTGTGCACTGATGTGTGTGCTCATGGTGTCTACCTGTGAAGATGATCCAAATGTGAACTAGTAGATACAGTGATACATTTCTATGGGATAGTTCACAGTACAATACAGTGATACGTTTCGTTTGTTATTTAGTATGTAGACGTTAGTTATGATTAAGTAGGCTAGTTCGAACATGGTCAGAACGAAACAAATTTCTGTCTACCTAGGGATCTAGAAATACTGGACTCTATACATAGTACCAGATTATATTCTTCTGGACGGTTAGTGCCTTCATGTCTTGTTTTTCAGTAGGCAGATAAACATGGCTTTTAATTGCATCAACAAGATCACAGCCATGCCCAGAGCCTTTCACTACCGGAAACGGCTTATTTGCCGACGGCCGGGAGGTTTGCCGATGGCCAGAGAATAAGCCATCGGCAGACCACAGGATTTGCCGATGGCAAAGCAGAGCCATCGGCAAAGATATTTTGCTGACGGTCCAGACATCGGCAAAGACAGGCCATCGCCAAAGCCGATCTTTGCCGACGGCAAAGCCATCGGCAAACCCGAGCCATCGGCAAATACTAATCTTTGCCGACGGCCAGGCCATCGGCAACGTCCGACCATCGGCAAAATTGGCCCAGGGCAGACGCCGGCCGACGCCGTGCCCTTTGCCGATGGCCTTGCCGTCAGGCCGTCGGCAAAAGGGAAGGCTATGCCAACGGCCGCGGCCATCGGCATAGACAGGCCAGATGTATGGGTTTTGGCCATCCGACGTCACCACTTGCTCGAAACTTTTTGAAATTTTTACCACGGCCTCCACATGCCATGACAACACAACTCGTCAAGTTTCGTCATTTTCGGACTTCGTATGGATTTTATATAATTTAAAAACACTTTCCACGCATGTAACTCCCCATGTTACGACGCCAACATGGTCGTCATTTCATGCGAGCTCCTGGATACAGACTCAGCATACTCCTAGAATCATGAATACCATCTTTCGAATCAAAAAATCCCATTATTTCATGTACCTGCAGTTCAAATTTGGAGTCACCGGAAAAATGCAAAGAAACAGAAATAATTAACGAAATATAGCTAAAAAACTCAAAATTGTCCCAACTTTTGAAGTTGGGTTATATTTGATGTAGGCAGGCACCAGGAAAAAAATGGGCTGAAAAAAATAAAAAAAAAAAATTCAAACTTTGCCGACGGCATGTGAAGGCCGTCGGCAAAGTTTCTTTGCCGATGGCCGGGCCCAGGTAGCCATCGGCAAGGTGGAGGCCCAGGACGGCCCCTGAGGCTGCCACGTGATGGTTCTTTGCCGATGGCCATGGCCGTGGCCGTCGGCAAACACATTTTTTTTAAAAAATTAAAAGGCAGAGGCCCAGCCAGCCCATCCTAACCCTAACCCCATCCCCAACGCGCCCGACCCTAACCCCATCCGCCGCGTCTCCATTGCGTCGCCGCCACCACAGCTCCGCCGTGCCGCCGCATCTCCGCCGGCCCACCGCAGCTCCCTGCTCCCCGCCGCAATGCCGCCGGCCCGCCGTGTCCCCGCCACCCCGCCATGGCCCCGCCCTCCGCCGTGGCTCGACCGGCCGGCGAGGACCGCCGCCGCCACGCCCGACCGGCCGGCGAGGACCGCCGCCGCCACGCCCGACCGGTGAGGAGCTCGGGGCTCCTCTCCCCGCCGAGCTCCCCCCTCTGTCCCCGCCGAGCTCCCTCTCCCCCCAGCCCAACCGGCCCGCCGCGGTCCCACCCCCCGCCGTGGCTCGATCGGCTGGCGAGGACTGCCACCGCCACGCCCGACCGGTGAGGAGCTCGGGGCTCCTCTCCCTGCCGAGCTCCCCCCTCTGTCCCCGCCAAGCTCCCTCTCCCCCCCAACCCAACCGGCCACAGGAAGAAGAGGAAGAACAAGGAGGAGAAAGAAAAAGGAAGAAGGAACAAGGAGAAGGAGAAAGAGGAAGAAGGCGAAGGGAGGAAGGAGGAAGAAGGGAGGAAGAAAAAGAAGGGGAGGAGAAAAGAAGGGAAAAAGGAAGAAGAAGAAGGAGAAGGAAGGAAGGAAGGAGGAAGAAGAAGAGGAGGAGGAGGGAGGAGGAGGAAGAACCTCGAACCGACGACCTTCCGTACCGTTCGTCCATGCCGTCGTCCTTGCGCGTCGCCGACGAAGAAGGTAAAGCCCTAGGGTTATCGGCCTTCGTGTCGATGTGTCGTTGATGGCCTTCGTGCTGGATTATGGTTGTGTGAGCCATCGTGCTCGAAATGTGGACATCGACCATCGTGCCGGCTTTTTCTTGCAGGTTTTGGAAACCTCCCCGCATAGGGGAGGTTCTACCGAAATTTTGTACTTATAGTGTTGTTTTTCTTGTTTTGCAGAGCAGGGCTTGTCGGAGGGGACCCGGAGCACCTCGGCGACCCTGATCGTCGACCAGCCCGCTACCCGCCTCTGCACCCCCACCCTAGGTATAAATCACCTCTGTTACTCGCTTACGTTTGCGCATGACAGAGGATGGCTGACCGTGAGTGGATGTACACGGGGTTCAAAGACAAGACAGAGGAATGGGTAAAGGGGACCGGTCACTTCCTAGAGCAAGCATTTGGCCCAGCTGCTAAAGGGGCAATTCGGGTGTGGTGTCCCTGTAGCAAGTGTAAGAACGACAAAAAGAAAGAGAGGTGGCCGATGTACCATGATATTTGGAAGAACGGATACGTTCCAAACTATACCCGCTGGATCCTCCATGGGGAACGCCAACGGCTTAGGGAGGCGGTGGTGAGACCAAACCTCAAGGGGTTTGATGCAGATGCCGGAATGGCAGACTTGCTGGCAGACGTTAATGAAGCGCTGTTCGTTCAAGGAATGGAGGTGGTGGAAGAAGATCCAGAGGAGACCGCAAAGGCATACTACACCATGATGGAGGCGGCACAGTAGCCCCTTCACGCGAACACCCACATTTCTAAACTGGATGCTATTTCACGCCTAATAGGGTTGAAGTCGTCACTAGGCATCAGTCGAGATGGTTTTGATCTCGTGTTGGCGACTGTTGGCGGGTTGCTTCCGGAGCTTCACTGCCTGCCGAAGAGCATGTACGAGTCACAGAGTCTCCTTCGAGCACTCAAGATGCTGTATGACCCGATCCAAGCCTGTAAGAATGGGTGTGTCCTGTTCCGGGGAGACCACGAGACAGCAACACACTGTCCGAAGTGCAAAGCCTCTAGGTACGTGGAGGTAGAAGGCAGTGATGGCAATAAGAAACAATCTAAGATCCCCGAGATGGTCATACAGCACCTTCCTATAGTACCGAGGCTGCAACGGCAGTACATGACAGAGGAGTCCGTGAAACAAATGACGTGGCACAAGAATGGCAAAAGATACAGTGACAAGATGCAGCACCCAGCGGATGGTGATGCATGGAAGCACTTCAATGCCATGAATCCTGGCAAGGCCGAGGAGGCTCGGAATGTACGCGTAGCGCTGGCAATAGATGGGTTCAACCTGTTTGGAATGATGGCGGCCCCGTACACTTGTTGGCCCATGTTTGTGATCCCCCTCAATCTTCCCCCCGGCGTCATGTTCGAACCCAAGAACGTGTTCTTGACATTGATAATACCTGGACACCCGGGCAATAATATGGGTGTGTTCATGGAGCCAGTGTGGGATGAATTGCACAAAGCTTGGGAAGAGGGGGTACTGACGTACGACCGAGCTACAAAGACGAACTTCACGATGCATGTGTGGTACCAGTACTCAATGCATGACTTCCTGGCGTATGGCTTATTCAGCGCGTGGTGTGTTCACGGCAAGTTCCCTTGCCCAATATGCAAGACAGATGTGATGTTCACCTGGCTGGCCAAGGGTGGCAAGTATTCTTCTTTCGACAAACATCGTCAATTTCTAGAGGAGGACCATGAACTGAGACGAGATAAAAAGCACTTCACGAAAGGTGTTCAAGTCACCGGCCCCATCCCTTAGGAAAAGCGCCCAGCTGACATCCTTGCAGGAGGGGTGTGAGGGCCCCTAGCGGACGGCACCGCACGCCATCGAGGAGGCTGTTCGAGACGGCCTCCCAGGAGGGGGCGACGACGACGACCGGTGACGGTGATGGTGGCGGCGTCTGCGGCAGAGACACCGAGGGCGACGACGACGACCTCAGCTGCGGTGATGAGGAGACAGCGGGCGGCTCTACTTCCACAGCTTCGGTCAAGCCCTTCCAGCGCGGCCCCACCAGGCTCCCTAGCCACCTGCCAGTCACTAACGAGCGCCCGGTGATTCGGCCCGTGGGCAAGTAAGTAACCATTGTTGATTTCTCTACTTGTTCATATGACATTTTCAAATTCAAACTGCATACTAACAATTGTTGTTAATGACTCATGCAGGGGCTGGAAAAAGGTGACAAAAAGGGGTTCTTCACGCTGTCCCACTAGCATCCAAGGCCTGCTGATTAAAAAGCACTTCCCCGGCTTGGTCCTCACCGCCGAGGGTAACCACATCGTGCCCGAGAAATGGCACCACTTCTCCCTTGTCAAGGACGAAAATGACGAAGTCCTTGCTGACAAGATCAAGAGGGAGTTCTGGGTGAGTCTTTGCATCGCATCGCATATCTCAATACAATGGATTCGTTGGACTTTCTTCAAACAATGAAATGATGTTTGATGCCTGTGTGCAGTTGTACTTCCAGTTGGAGGAGGGGCAGGACCTCGGGCAGGCGTCACGGCATCAGGACTTGGTGTGCGCTGACCGGCTCAAGGACATGTTCTACGAGGCGCGTACCCAGGCCGCCATCAGCTACTACGCCAACATCAAGAAGGTGAAGGTAGATAAGGAGCAAGCCAGGGAGATGATGTCTCATGAGGAGACCGACCTCACCGAGGAGCAGTACATGCAGGTAATATCAAAAACTTAAGTAATTGTCAGGAAACATCCGTTATGATTTCTTACATGACACATTCAATTCATTATCTGGAATATAAAAAACTTGAATGTCATGCAGATGCCTCCGGGCTGGTGCAGCAAGTACGAGGACTGCTGGCTTGTAATTGTCAGAGGGTGGCGTACGCTGGCGGCGTACGAGGAGCGCAGAGCACGTCGGGCGAAACGCAAGGCAGAGCTCGATAGGTCAGGGGTCTCACACCACCAAGGGAGCCAGATCCTGCCAGAGTTCATGGAAACATGGGTATTCTTCTATTGATGCATTTGTTATAGCACTCAATTGTCACTACTTGTAACCATGTTTGTGTTTGTCCGCAGTCGGCGACGCATGGTGGGGAGCAAATCAACGAGTTCACAGGGTACGCGCTTGCTCACATCGGCAAAGCGAAAGCGCCCACCACCATGTACAGCTCATCACTCGGGCCAGAGAAGTACACCAGCCCGGTCGTCTACGACAAGCTCACCAAGTACGCCGCAGCAGCTCGAGAGCGCCATGGCGATGACTACGACCTCGCCACCGAGCCCCTGGACACTGACCTCGTGATGAGGATTGGAGGAGGGAAGCAGCACGGCCGGTACTTTATGGCCAACAACGTCATTGACCTGTCGTCTGTTCAGACGCTGAGCCAGATCCGCAAAGAAGACCGGCAAAGGGGGGGGGGCGGATCGCAGATCCCCATAGCGCCTCGGCAGCAGAGCAGCGCGCAGATGATGACGACACTTTAGGTAAGTGGAGTTTCATTCGTCGTTCACTCGTTTCACGCATGATGTACCTTGCCTTCAAATACCATCAACCATTCTGGTGTAATATTGCAGGCCACGGTCCAAGAGCTGCAGGCGGCCCAGGCAGCCCAGGCGGCTATCCAGGCGCAGCGGGATGCGGCCCATCAGGAGCAGCTGCTGGCACTTACGCAGCACTACCAGAGACAGTTGGCGGACCTGTCCCTACACTTCCGGGCCCAGATCCCGGGAATGCAGGAGCCTCCTGCCTCGATCTTCGCTCCACCACCGGTAGTTCCACTGCCTGTTCCTGTACCTGGTCAGGTGAGTACAATGATTGTCGCTTTAGCTTGTGCGGCCAGCCTACAGGTACTAATTACATCACTTGGTCTTTGTGCAGGCACCGTCGGCGGGTTCGAACCCGACTCCAAGTGGTAGCCCTCCACTGGGTCCTTCTCCACCGCACGGCTAGGCACCTTACCAGAGCTTCCCCACGCAGCCGTACGTCTGGCCTCCTCCACAGTCGCAGGGGTACTCCTCCTGGCCACAGCAGGGGCACTACAGGCCTCCAGGCGTCTGTCCGCAGCAGCTGGGGCAGTACTGGCAGTACGGTTCGGCCCCGCAGTCGGGTTGGTCGCAGCGGGAGCAAGGTGGGGGCACGACTCCGAGTTGGTCTCCATGGGAGCAAGGTGGTGGGGGCTCTGGGACCCCTGGGGACGGCGCCTCGAGCTAGGTACTACACTTGTCGCTTTTGGACCTTGTATGGATGACTATGTATGGATGACGATCGACATTTGTCGCTTGTGTATGGATGACTTGGAGGATATGTGGGTACCATGCTATATATGTGATGTGCGGATGAAAATGGTATTTTGTTGCTATATATGTGGGTCATATGCTATATATGTGATGTATGTGTTGAAATGTCGTGGAAATGCAAGCAAAACAGAAAAGGAAAGAAAAAAAATTCCCAGGTTTGCCGATGGCCAGCCGTCGGCAAACCTGAGATTACTTGTCAGCAAATGGTAGGGTTAGAAACCCTAATAATCACAATGTGACGTGACCCGTTATCATAGTCTCCACTGACCGCCCACTAACCATTACTCTTATAAACGACTCACATAATCACAACCCTTATGCAGCACTTTCTGATTCTTTGAAAGAATATTATCAAACAAGGTCTTGTTTTAAAGTTGATGTCAAAATAAACATAACAGGATTTTTAATTTTGGTGCTTGTAAAAACTAGAGATATTTTAAAGTGTTTGGTCAGTTTCCCTACCAGTAGGCCTCATCAGCAGAGTAGGCTGAATTATCGCATGAACTGCATGTCCGCACCACACTCTTGGTTTCTCCATTCTTCCCTGACGCGATCAGATGTATAATTTGACGTAGGTCCCACCTGCAAGTAACTAGGCAGTGATCCAGCCTTATTGCAACCAAACACTAGAGCTGCTAGACCAATGAGAGATAACCAATCAAACAAAAGCCGCTTGCACGTCTCCAGCATGGCTGCCTGGCTCCGCCCAAGCTGGGCGGAGAAAATATGGGGCATTTGGTTCCCTGCATATGGGCTGCCCAGGTTGGCTGAGATGCAGGTGTCTCATGTTTTGTTGGCTGGATGAGGGCCAGAGCTTGTCCCCCGCGCGCAAAAGGAGACAGCAAGCCTGGCTCGCCTGAAACGAGAATAACATTTGTTTCTCCAGAGCCAAGCTCACAGGATGTAGGTGTATTAGTATGTTTCAAAGTAGATTAAGGCTTATATATGATAAAAATAAGTACTATACATTGATGAAGCAAAATAAATATTATCTTAAAACTTGTTATTCTTATTTTATTTCAATGCAATATATAGTCATGTGACCAACCAAACATTTGTTGTAGCTGGCTCTAAGACAGGTAACCAAACCAAGGGGTCCAGTATGAATTAGGCCTGGCCGACAAGAGCCCGCATACGGACCATGTTAATAAGTTGAGAAGGGAACCAAACAGGCCCTAACCAATCACGGCCTTAGAAGATGCAACTATTGCGCCTCTCTGGATACATAGTCTTCGACTTTTGAGGTCATAGATCTTCTTTCCAACAAAAATATCGGATGGTCGGGTACCATTATTTGAGAGCTGGACCTCTTGGAATGCAACAGATTGTTGGTGATACTCCAAGTGTGCGCATATAGGTCAGGCAGTGCACAAGAAATAGTTACATGGAGCAGTGCTCAACAGCCAACATAATCTCCTGATGCATGCTCCCAGGGCTACGTCTGTCTCCCAATGTAGGAACCGTGTAGCTGATGACAGGTGATAGGAGGATACAAATATACAATTTCTTCTTCTGAGAACTAAATCTTTGTGACCGCGCACAGTGTCCATGGGAGTAGCAAAGCTTTATAGTATTTCTCTTATATAGACCGCGCACAGTGTCCATGGGGTCCAATTAACCTTGGTCTACACCACAGGCACATGAGTAAGAGTAGCATTTATAGTGAGTCAAAATAACCAGCAACCCACAAGGCTGCAAGCGCATAAATTCAGCTAGCAGTACAATTCATTTATAGTGTAACAAATCCATTGTTTATGATTCTCTGGAAAAAAAATTGTTGATGTAAAATGAAGTTACAATTATTGCCTGTTTGTGTAGATAAAAGAACGATTGTTGGTAGGACACATACACAATGCAGACGCAGAGGAAAGACAAAATGAAGTCTGAAAGAAGCCATAGCATTAGGAAAGTAACTGAATTAGACAGTAGGCATTCTTTACTAGACATGGCATTATAGCATATTGCAGATTGCCTGCTTCACAAAAGAAGCTTAGATCTGACTAGTGACTAAATATATTAATTTTGATGTTATTAATGATGTACGGTTGAGAAGTTTTTTTCTCAAGTGTAGGAGAGCTGCAAATCAATATATTAATATAAGAATAAGAAGAAGAAAGGGGTTTAGAATCCATACAACACCACCCAAACAGCAACACACGTACATAATAGTCACACAAAAAGAAGCTCACCAAAGACTACAAACCGCAAACAACCTCGACCATCAAACTAACTATCACTAGACCCAAGTAATTGAATGAGATAGCAGGAACCGATCCACAATTTAAAATGTTGATCCTGCTCAACCAAATCGATAATTACCATTATGGAATTGATCTTCATGGCTCGTGGAGAAAACATTTGCCATTTTCGCCTTGCACAATTCCCAAAAATACATTCTCTGTTTTATGAAGTTGTCATTGAACGATCTATTAGTATTATGCTTTGAATCAGCAAAATTTTGTTTGCTCACCGATTGTCTAGCTCGTTCATTTGTTTTAATAGATGAGCAGCACTCATGAACACAATATATATGAAGTGGCAGGATCACCAAGACACAATCTACATGAGCAGTGAGATTCAACAACCGTTCTCACCTCAGAAGCTTGAACACACAGGCAATCGAAAGAATCAACAGTGTCTTTAATATTATAGTATAAGGTCATCAGTCTTTACTAGTGTGCAAACAAGCTATTGAAATTGCAAAAGTCCATCGGGTGGGGATCAGCTGACCGCACCAGTATTGTTGCTGCCTCTCATCCCCATCATCGGTGGCAACAGAGTTATGTGGTGGCGACACTGTGTCCGTATAAGGTAGATGGTACACTGATACGACAGTTCTTGAAGCCTTGTTCGCTTGAACTTATCAGCCATAGTACAGTGTTTTTCTCTCACAACAAAACAGCATCAGTCGGCTTATCAGCCGTAAAAACCTTCAGCCGAACATCTGATAGCTTGTTCTTGTCTTTTTAATAGATGAGCAGCACTCCTGAAAATGAAGTGGCATGATCACCTAGACACGAACTACATGAGAAGTGAGCTTCCACAACCCTTCTCACCTCAGAAGCTTGAACACAATCAGACTCTGCAGAGTATCTTTCACCTCAGTTGTGTGATGATGATCTCACTTCTGTCACATCCCCGTACCCTGTGGCAACACCGAGTCACACGGTGTCGACACTTTGCCCGTACAGGGCAGAGGGTACACTGACAAAACACTTCTAGATCATTAGCTAACAACATGGTCTCCTGATGCCTCGCATGCCCAAGTGTATGTATATATATCTCCCATGTTCCTTGGAGAAATGAAACACCAAGGAGGGATTTTCGAGGAGCATAGGTTGAGTGACTAAGTTAGAAGGGTGACTCTCGCAAGAACCAACAAACTAGAACGTCTGTGACTCAGAGAGAACTCGAACTTGTAAGATTTGTATTGCTTTTGTAGGCACACATTTTATAGGAGAGCTCGTAATTATAGTAACTTGTTGTGTCATGACGCTACATGGCTGCATGGGCATTTTGTGCGGCAAATTTCCTCAACTTCTCCCATGCTCTGCAGCTACTTAATGTATAATATTATTCATATCGAATTCTTTATTTCATCCACCAATTTAATTGTACGAGACTGTACTGCACTATAACTGCACATAGTGCGTTGTGAAAAATGCTGATTTCTTTATTTAACTGACCAATGAGACTACCAGACTGTAATGCAGCACATGCATTGTGAAAAATTAATCTATTGCCTACAAAGAACCTACTGTTTTAGGACACGTCTAATGCACGGTGGACCGTAAATAAAGTAGTCTATGCACACGCACAACCTTTTCCGCAAATACTTTATCCACTACCGGAAACAGTGGCTTTGCCGTGTGCCACAGACACTCGGCAAAGACTAAAAAACACTCGGCAAAGGCTTTGCCGAGTGTAACATTCGGCAAACAGCACACGACATCTACAGTGTCGGCAAACGTCTCTTTGCCGAGTGTTTTCTATCAGGCACTCGGCAAATATTTTGCCGAGAGCTGAAACCGACGCTCGGCGAAAAAAAGTAACGCGACGGCACAGAGACGGTCACGGCGCGTTTGCCGAGTGTCCTGGACCTGACACTCGGCAAACCTGCCTTATTTGCCGAGTGTCAAACTCTGGGACACTCGGCAAAGCTGCCTTCTTTGCCGTGTGCCAACTCCGGGACACTCGACAAAGCTGCCTTCTTTGCCAAGTGTCATCTCTGGGACACTCGACAAACCTTCCTTCTTTGCCGAGTGTCAAATACCTGACACTCGGCAAAGATTGGCCCAGAATGTACAAATGTTGGCTTCTTTGTCGAGTGTCACAGCGCAGACACTCGGCAAAGAAGCTATTGTAGTCCCAGAATGCACAGATTTTTGCCATGTGTCCCTCTTTGCCGAGTGTAACACTCGACAAAGCTACCACAAATAATCAGTTTATTTGTTTCGGTCACAGCCACGTACCACATTCAAATAAACATCATATCCATCACAGATGGTTCATAATAGGCATCACAGGCAGTTCATATAGATATATCGACAACACATTAATTCAAATAAACTTCAGAATCACTAGTAGGTTCATTCACAACCACAAATAGTCACAAGTAGTCATAGGTAATCCACAAATGCAAATAAAATCACTTAGGCCACGAGTTCCACTGCGACCACGCTGGGTCATGAGGCTCATTCGATGCCGCCGATTGATGCTGCACAAAGGAGAAGAGATTGCATGTGTGAGTCAAGATTGAACAACACGTATGGTCTCTCTGCTGCCTAACTAGTATAACCCTTTAACTATCAGCAAATATCTTCTCAGTTGCATTGTGCTCTAGTATGATTGTTTAAGTACTAGTTGGTAACAAACATATAACATTAGTCACTAAGTTTCTAGTGCCTGGGCATCTTTGTAATATTGATTCTGCATAAACTAGAAACGGTGATTATAAGGTTCTAAAGCGACTCACAGTGCCTAAAACAGTGTTTGGAGCAGGTTGAGGAGGAGGGACTGGCATCGGTGGTGGAGGTTGACCGATTGCAGCATAAACACTCCTCATATATTCAAACATCTGCAGCTCCATCGTCGGCCGCTCTACCTCCATCCTCAGCCGCTCTGCCTCCATCTTCGCCTCTAGCTCCTCCCAACGCCATGTTTCTTGTTCCAGCTGAGCCTACAATATTTTATCCCAATGTTACAATGCAATGCAAAAGTATGTAAGAATCAATGAACGATGAATAAAACAGAAATAACCTAGAGTGCATTCATCTAGAATCATGTAGAGTTCGGCCGTGGGCGTATCGCCGGACTAGAATCTATGCTCCGTGCTCGAATCTGGGAGAGAGTGGGAGTACTGGCTGTGTCGATTGTGCCGTCGCCAATCCAAAACCGGCCATGCTTCTTTGCCTCCTCCCGCCCTCATGACCACTTCTCCATCAAGGTCATGGACGCTCGGATCATACTCTGGGCCATGGACCACCCTTGCCATCGATATGTATCCATCGAGGCGGCTGTGGACGGACTCATTGTTGTACGCTGAGGGCGGGTCCTCCGGGTTGTGGGCGACGTCGGACGTCGCCTTCCCCTTGTGGGCCAAAGCATATGCCATGAACTGGGAGCAAGGCTCGCCACCATGTGCCGTCAACTGCAAAAAAAAGCAATATGATTAGAAATTATGCAGAGTTGAGTGTTAGAATAAAGAAATGAATTCGTGTACCCATCTAGCCGCGTATTCTAAGAGGCTGAGGTTGCCTTGATGGTGTGGTGCACCCGGCATCAGCAAACGCCGCTCCCGGCAAGCGTTGTGATTCTCCTCCCACGCGGGGTCGCACCACCTGTCCACCATCCGGGCCCAGCACTGTAGATCGTAGGCGCACCACCACGGAGGCACATACGTCATCAAGTATATGACATATAAGAAGATGAAATTAAGCGTAATTAATCTTAGAAAAAATAAGTATTAATGTTCTATATTTACCTTCAGATATTGTTCTGGGGTCAGGCTCATGGTTCTTGCCGCCCTTTTAGGGATCCTCTCTCTAAGAAATTCCGCATGGTATTGGATCATGGACTGGATGCGCGCCTCGTAGTGCATGTCCTTGATGAGTTTCTTGGCGGCTTTGTCAGCCTCAGCATCCGCCTTGGCCTCATATCCCTCCTTGCATCTAAAGAAATCCTGCATATAGACGCGATGTATCCAGTCATTATTTCAAGAATGTCCAATCAATGAGATGTATTGAGCAATGTAGTGCGAGAAAGACTTACCCAAAGCTTGGCCTTGACACGCTGCGCCTTGTTGGCAAATACCCTACCATCCCAATCAGGGGTGTCGGGGATGGCGACATAGTGGGCCCACGTTTAGGCCGGCTCGACAGTTCCACCGAACTGCACCAGGCTAGGGAACTTTTCCTTGATCAAAAGACCAAGGATGCCGTTCACATGGCGTGCGTGATCACCCCCACCGACCTTCCTCCAACCCCTGCCCAAGTGATTAAGATAAATTATTAGTTTCTATTGTAATTTTGAACATATCAAACAAAAAATTAGTGATAACATATAAAGTTACTTACTTGTCTCCATCGGGTCGAATCTGCGGGCGTCTCTCAAGAGGTATCGGTCGCCTCGAGAGGGTCAAGGGACCTCACAACCACACACGCGATGAAGTAGAGGAAGAGGTACCCCCTGTCTCCTCCATCCCTGCATCCTCCTCCACCCCTACCTCCTCCTCCTCCTCCACCCCTACCTCCTCCTTCTCCACCCCTGCCTCCTCCTCCACCTATACCTCCTCCTTCTCAGAGGATGAGTGAGCGAAAGGTAACTCATACGGCGATGAAGGTATAGGCGACGGTGGCCTCATCTTGCCTCCACCCTTCCCTCGACCCTTGGGTCTACCCCGAGGTCTCTTCCCGAACCCCTCAGCTGTAGCGGACCCTTTACGTGTCACGTCGCTTTTGAGTAAAGCAACGTTATCCTCCTCATACCGCCCACCATTGTTCAATCACCTGCAATTAAAAAGAGTAAACCAATTAGCATAGATAATACATAAAAATAGATGTAAAATAAACAAAACATACTTAGAAAATAACATGGTATGACAAATAATAAATCAATTAGCACGGATCATACATGTATAAGAAATAATCATCATCATCAGGATTAGCTGGATCATAGGTCTCATCATCACTATCACGCATGTCGATATAATCATCCCCGTGCTTCGAAGGATGAATGTCGTCATCACCGTCGTTGCTTAGATGTAATCGCTAAAGTAATTCTAAGTCCTTCACATTCGGAACCTCGTCTCCAGCGTCCTCATCAGCACCACTTTCATTGTCTACTTCTATACCCTGAGCTTTGGTTAAGTCTATCTCAAAACTCCCTTTGAGCCCATCTTCTTGAAAGAACTCTCCGTCATATGTGTTGGGGTCTATGTTGTAATCTTGATTGTTTGGGACATGTAGTTTACCGTGTGGCGATACCTTGTACACAACATCCCAACCCTTAAGACGGTCTACAGTTTGGCATGGGTATGAGAGATAATAAACTTGCGTGGCCTGTTGAGCCACAATATAGACATCGTCTCCTGGTAAGACGGATGATTGTCGAATTTCGACTAGCCCAACATTAGGGGTCCGCCTCACTACTTCAGGATCAAACCAATGGCATTTGAATATAACGGGATTAAGAGGTTTGCAACCATGAAACATGAGTTCATATATTTCTTCAATTCTTCCGTAATACTCAACCCCATCTAAGCCTTGCGTAAAAACTCTGATATTTGTGGTTCTTCGATTGGGCCGACTCTCCTCGTGGCTTGTTGTGTGAAAGCGATATCCATTCACATCATAACCGGTAAATGACCTGACCCTATAGGCACAACTATCGGCAACCTGTCTCAACTCGGCACTCATAGACTCATCGGTTTATCCCTACAAGTTCAAGCAGGGTAGTTCGTTATATTAGTCGCACGTACGAGCAACTTGTAATATCAAACTAAGTACGAGCCAAATTGGATAGTACCTTCTGTTTGAACCAAGAAATAAAATCAGGCATTCCATTTCCCGCACCCTCTCTAAGAAGGGTCAAAGTTTCCTGCGGGGTAGGTTCCCTTGATTCATGCCAGAATTGTTCAAGAAATTCCCTGTACCAATGAGAAACAAGGGAGTTGGACATAGAATTGTGACTACTTGAGAAAAAGTTTGTTGAGAACTTACAACATGTATGGCTCCACTTCGGATAGGTTGGTCAACACATATAGCATAATAGTGCGCCACTCTTCATGTTTCAAGGTCTTGTTAGTCACACCACTTGCACTTCCTAGTTGCCCTCAGAAAATGCTTAGGTTCGATTCATCTTCGCTAGCATTGTAACGAGGGGGTGGATTATGCACGCTAGGAAGGTTGTCAGCATAGTATTTTGTTGTGAAGTTTGACACCTCCTCTAGAATGTGTGCCTCTACTATGGATGCTTTAATTTTGCATTTATTTTTACATTTAGTTCGAAGAACCTTTTGAAATCTCTCAATTGAATAGCACCAATGGCCCTGCATAGGCCCCCCCATTCGTGCCCCATACGGGAGGTGCAAAATCAAATGTTGCATCGGATTGAAGAAGCCAGGTGGAAAAATCTTCTCCAACTTGCAGAGCAACACAGGCGCCATTCTTTCCATGTCTGCAACCACGGTATGAGATAACTCCTTATCATAAACCTGGCAGAAGAAATTATTCAACTCAGGCAACACTATCTAGATATGCTCAGGGACATAGCCTCGAACCATCACTAGCAGTAGCCGCTCAAACCATATGTGGTAGTCATGAATCTTGAGCCCATTGATTCGCAAAGTAGCTAAGTTCACTCCCCTCTTCAGATTCGCTACAACCCATTAGGGAACATTAACGTTTGGAACCATTCTAGTAATTCCCTCCTTTGGGCCCTCGTTAGAACAAAATCGTCCTTAGGCTTTCTCCATGACTTCCCGCCTCCGGAAGGCACCATGTCTAGCTTTGGTCTATTGCATAACCTCACCTGATCCACTCTAGTCTTAACAGTATTCTTTGTCTTATCAAAAATGTCCATAATTGTACTAAAAATTGCCTCGGCAACATTCTTTTTAGTGTGCATTACATCAATGTTATGTGGAAGTAGAAGGTCATCAAAATAGGGGAGGTTCCACAAGCATGACTTGTGAGTACATGTATGTTCCTCACCATATCCCAGAAAATGATCTCCTTGGTCATTGACCTCAAAAGCGTCTAACTGAGCATGAACCATGGCACCAATCATCATCTGGGGTGCAGAGCCTTCAACTACTACATCTTTTGTAAAGTTCTTGATGTCTCGTCTGAATGGATGGTCAAGAGGGAGGAATTGTCGATGTTTGTCGAACGAAGAATACTTGCCACCCTTCGTCAACCAAATGAACATCAGAGCCGCCTTGCATACTGAGCATGAGAACTTCCCGTGAACACACCAGCCGCAAAATATCCCATACTCCAGAAAGTCATGCAGGGAGTACTGGTACCAAACATGCATTTTGAAGTTTATCTTTATAGCTCGGTCGTATGTCTATACCCCTTCCTCCCAAGCACGGACCAAATCATCAATCAGAGGCTCCATGTACACACTCATATTATTCCTCGAGTGTTCAGGAATTATCAACGATAAGAATATGTTCTGTCGTTGAAAGAGGACGCTAGGGGGAGATTAAGAGGGATAACGAACATGGGCCAACAAGTGTATGAGGCAGCCGCCATTCCATAAGGATTGAACCCATCTGTTGAAAGCGCAACACATACATTACAAGCCTCTAGAGCTTTCTCATGATGAATCATATCAAACCTTAAACATGCTTCACCATCGGATGGATGCACCAGCTTCTCAGGATTGTATCGACGTCCGTATTTGTGCCATGTCATCTATTTTGTGGATTCCTCAGTCATATAAAGCCGTTGGATCCTCGGTATGAATGGAAGGTACTGTAGGATCTTCATGGGGACGGTGAGCTGCCTCTTTTGACCATCACCAGAGTCTACCTCTAGAAACCTAGACGATTTATACTTCACACAGTACTTTGCTTCCACATGTTCTTTCCTAAATAAGATGCATCCCTTTGGACATGCATGTATCTTCTCATATGGTATCTTAAGTGCACGAAGGAGTTTCTATGCCTCATACATGCTCTTTGGCAGGATGTGACCATCCGGGAGCAGGCTACCAACAACTGTCAGCATAACACCGAAGGCTTCTTGACTCAAGCTAAATTGGGACTTTACAACCATTAGGCATGCAATGGCATCCAGTTGAGAAACCTTGGCATGCCCGTGAAGGGGTTGCTGTGCCATACACAACATATCACAATACGCCTTTGTGGTTGGCTCTGGCTCCTCCTCCCTACATCCTTCATCGAAGTGTGCTTCATGATAGTCATTTAACATGTCTTCTACCCCGGCATCAGCATCATAATCCTCGATGCGTTGTCTCATGACCTCGTCTCTCACACGATTGGATTCACCATGGTAGATCCACCGGGTATAGTCTGCCGTAAATCCATTCTTGCAACGATGTTTACCCATGACCACCTTTGTTTGTCGATGTGTGTTTGCACAAATGCTATAGGGACACCAAGTGGCACGCGCTCCTTTAACCCTTGCAAATGCTAGTTTCAAGAAAGCATCGGTCTTCTCAATCTATTCATTGATCAACGAACCCTGACTAGAGCGACATGTGTACATCCACTCACGGTCATCCATCCTCTAACATATCAGCAAGTAATATAAAAATCAATTGCATCACAGGTTCTTATACTATCTAATAGGTGAAGATAGGTCCTAATCCCACCCGAGGATGTGTAGATGGGGTTAGTTTCTATGCTCTACTCTTATCCGAGACATAATTTTGGTAGCACCTCCCGGCTGTTCTCCAAATACACGTCCTGACAGGGAGATTGTGTATCCGGAGAACAACAGGGAGATGCTGCTGAAACTCTATCTCGGATCCGAGTAGAGCATGGAAACTAACTCCATCTACACATCCTCGGGCTGTCCAAAAAACGTGGACAATTTAAAACAGATCCGGTTATAGATATGCAAAGATTTGCATATTTCCAACCGTATCTCTTTCGAACGGGAGATGCCTAGCTAGGTTACATGATATATGAACATGATATGGAAAGAGGGGTGTAGGATGCCTCACCTTGTTGTTCTGCAAAGTGACAAGACAAGGACGATGGGGAATAATCCTTGCAATAGCCTCTCCTTCAACAAATGAATATAATAGTGTCAATTATAAATTTCGGCAGCACCTTCCCTGCACGGTGAGGTAACAAAAAACTGCAACAAACCAACGGCACGATGGCCGACAACCACATACACATCTTATACCTTGCAAAACCATGGCAAGTCGAATGTGTGGGGCGGCGGGAGGGCAAGGCGGACGGCGACTGCCGGGTGGGCAGGGAGCGGCGGCCGCGTAACCTATTAAAACATAAAACAAGCCATGTCACTTGTCTGCTGAAATTAAATCAATCTTGGAAGTGCATATCTAGTACATTAGACAAGTACAAACCCCAACCATTCTAACAATAGTCCAAGGAAGGACTTTATCTAGGAGAGTTAATTTCAGCCGTAGCAAGACAAGGCTGTAGCTAAAAGAAACTAACAGTCAAGCATGACCCAGGGAGGGTTCATGCTGATACTAGTCAATTTGGACAACAATGACAGCTAAATAACTGATTGAACTAACATGCAGATACTAGTCAAATTGGACAACAATGACAGCTAAATAACTGATTGAACTAACATGCTGATACTAGTTAAATTGGACAACAATGATAGCTAAAAGAATCTAAAAGAAATACAATAGTATATCAAACGATGATAACCGAACCCAATTAAGTTTGAATCTTTTGCTTCTCTAAAACAAAAGCTTCTGTGATTTTGTCTCAAGAAGTGAGATTCGGTACCAAGGCCATGAATATAGGTTTGCCACTTATCCACGAACAGTATATCCCACGATGATAATTGGACGTGTAATAACAGTCTACCCACTGCCTAGGTTCACGAATAGTATATCCCATGATGATAAAGTACCTAATAATCCTATAACAAAATCAAGCAATGTAACCCTTCTTGGTTCACTAAATCTTAAATTTGGAAGCATTCTTGTATATGACTTCGTTCTATTTTGCATTAGGAAATAGCAAAGACAAGAACCCTTATTGAGCTTTTGTGGTCGGCAGAGGATTCGTCTCCCACGGCGCCGCGACAACACCATGGGCTGCCGGCGATACGCGAGGAGGCCTGCGGCGGCATGGGAGGCCAGCGGGGTCGCGGGAGGCTGGAGACGACGCCCGCGGCGGCGTGGGAGGCCAGCGTGGACGCGTGAGGCCAGGACAGTCATGGGCACGTGGGAGGTCGGCAGCCATGGGCAAGGCCCGAGGCGGCGCGTGAGACCAGCGGGGTCGGCGGGTCGCAGGACGGCGCGAGTCCGACGTGGCCGCCCCCGGTGTCCACGCGCAAGCCGGCGGCGTGGTGTGGGCGGGCATGGGTGCACGGCTATGTGTTTGAGTGTGTGCTGCCGGGTGCGGGATTGGGGTGGTTACGAGAAAGGTTTGCCGAGTGCCCACGATCTAGCACTCGACAAACCCCTGTTTTGTTTTTTTTCATTTTCAATACCTAAACTACTAAGTGTGTGTGGGGCCCGTAAAGATGTTTGCCGAGTGTCCCAGATATGACACTCGGCAAACCCCATCTTTGCCGAGTGCCAAACCAGGTGCACTCGGCAAACTCACTTTTTTTTCATTTTCCTTCGTTTCCTTCTTTTTTCATTTGATTTTTCTACCAATATTATTTCATTATAATATACCAAATCTTAACATGGAGTACCACATATTGTATGTGGACAGTAGAAAAAGTTTCATGGCTAGAAGTGAAAAAAAACTTATTATTTCATGCAGTTGTAGCTCAAATTTAATGTATATCAATTAAAATTCTATAATTGTACTTAATAAATTAAAATTATCAAACGGATCTAAAAAATTACCAAAATTACACATGAATCAGTCTATGTTCTCTATTGCCTATACAAAAAGTTTTGAAGTCATACCTCAATTCGACCATCACTTTGACTCAAAATCTTACCGAATTCTTCTCAATGCTACGATTCTTCTTCTGAGATACTTCGGTTTTTAAACATCATACATGACAGATTGTCCGAAACCTTGTCAATTTTTTACCACAGTCTCCACGTATGATAACACAAGATCTTGACAAATCTCATGATTTTCAGACTTCGTCTGCTTTTTTTAGAATTTAAAAATCATTCGGGCACACGCTTGTGGTCGTGTTTCCTGAACAAGATGTTTAAAATTTCTTTTCATGTCCTGGGGAAGGCCTCACACTGAAATCAATAACATGAATATCATTTTCTACTCATTTTATTCTATTATTTGAATCACCAAATTTGATTTATACCAAAAAAATTCCTTGAAAAGCAATAAATTAATTAAATATAGCAAACAGATCCAGAAATATACCAAATCTTAACACGGAGTACCACATGTTGTATGTGGATAGTAGAAAAAGTTTCAAGGCCAGAAGTAAAAAAAAAACTTATTATTTCATGCAGTTGTAGCTCAAATTCAATATATATCAATTAAAATTATATAATTATACTTAATAAATTAAAATTATCAAACAGATCCAAAAAATTACCAAAATTATACATGAATCAATCTATGTTCTCTATTGCCTATACAAAAAGTTTTGAAGTCAAACCCTAATTCGACCGTCACTTTGACTCAAAATCTTACCGAATCATTCTCAACACTACGATTCTTCTTCTGAGATACTTCGGTTTGTAAACATCGTACGTGATAGATTGTCCAAAACCTTCTCAATTTTTTATCATGGCCTCCAAGTATGATATCACGAGATCTTGACGAATCTCATGATTTTCAGACTTCGTTTGCTTTTTTTAGAATTTAAAAACCATTCGGCCACATGTTTGTGGTCGTGTTTCCTGAACAAGATGTTCGAAATTTCTTTTCATGTCCTGGGTAAGGCCTCACACCGGACTCAATAACATGAATATCATTTTTCTACTCATTTTATTCTATTATTTGAATCACTTGCAGTTCAAATTTGACTTATACCAAAAAAATCCTTGAAAAGCAATAAATTAATTAAATATAGCAAATGGATCCAGAAATATACCAAATCTTAACATGAGTACCACATGTTGTATGTAGAGAGTAGAAAAAGTTTCAAGGCTAGAAGTGAAAAAAAACTTATTATTTTGCCGAGTGCCAAAATAAAACAATCGACAAACGAACCGATTTGCCGAGTGCCAGATAAAGTGTCACTAACCGACACTCGGCAAAGTTCTAATCGCCGGCACCCTGGTTGACGGCCGTCATACGTGGCGGTCTTTTGCCGAGTGTCTTGTTGTTGTTTGCCGAGTGTTTTATTTCTATGCACTCGGCAAATAAGTTTTTTACCGAGTGCAATTATTTTGCCGAGTGTTTATCTGTAGGCACTCGGTAAAGATATTGTTTGCCGAGTGCCCGAAGGAATGCACTCGGCAAACCACCAGGCACTCGGCATATATACTGTTTCCGGTAGTGATCCACACAACCACACCTCCTACTTATTCTTTTAGTCAAAAAAAGGTGACGCATGCAGATATGAGTACGGGTGGAAAACGACCGCAGATATCTATATTTGTACCGGAATCTATTATAGATATATTAAAATCCATGTTTTTATTATTTTTTCTATCCAAATTCACATCCATGTCCCAAAAATATGGATGAATATTTGCTATTATCAATATTCATGAATTTGGATATTAACAATGCATGCATTAAAATATCTGTAGCCATAAGTAATTAATATGCAGACCATAGGATCAGAACCCTGTAGCTCTAATAACAATGCCTACCCGACCACTAATCACAACTCTGCTGGCCCCCTAATCATAACCCTTACCACAACTCCTAATCACAACCTTATTGCCCTAAAGATAACCCCAGTGCAGCTCTAATCATGTAATCCTTAATGGCCCCTAATCACAACACACTTTCTGAGTCTTCGAAAAATATTGTCGAACTAAGATCTTGTTTTAAAGTTGATGTCAAAACAAATATAACCGTGATTGTATTTTAATTTTGATGCTCGGTTCAGGAACGAAGGAACTTTTAGTTGTTGAGTTTTGCTTTTTTGGACAGGCGAATGGAATAGCAGTGAGCTTCAAGCGAATGTTCTATGTTGGTTGGTTCCCCTTCATGTGGACCCCATCAGCAGAGTGGACTAGATAGTCGCATATATTTTTTTTTGCATCGATCATTAGCTGACGTCTAGGCAGTATGATTTGTTTTGGGCAACTATGATGATGTTATTGCCAAAGTTGTAGTCGCTATAGCAGCTGCATCCGATGCGGATCCAGTTAAGAATGAGGCAATTGTTGCACCTCTCACGAGTCACGATCCATGCATCTTGTTTGTGAGGACATAATCCCTTGTCCACCAAAGCCATCATGGCAGCATCGGCTGGGTCGTGGGGTGCCATCATCTCATACCCAAAAAACTCGAGATGTAGCAGGTCATTCGTGATGCACCAGATCGGCAAATGCACGCAATACACAAGGAAGAGTTATGTGGATCATTTCTCAGGCGCTAGCATCATCTCCCAGTGCCTCGCACTCACAGGCCTACATCTATCTCCCAATGTACATAAAACTTTGTGACTCCTGGGTGTTGTTGTTGCTCTTATATAGACGACGCACGGTGTCCACGGGTGCCAATTAACCTTGCTTTGCACCAGAGGCATTCGAGTAAATATTAGCATCCTGTGGTATATATGGTGAGTCACAACACACAACAACCAGCAAAGCTACAAAGGCTGCAAGCGCATACATTCACTAAGTTAAATTAGTGCAGTTCATTTATTAGTGTAACAAATCATCCATGTTCAATTACAGAACCCATCAATCAGTTGCTATGACTGATTTATTTAACTTAGTTCCTCAGATGTTAGTCAATTATGATCAAATAGGCTAATTGAATATGGTTAGAGCCGAAGAAATTTCTGTCTACCTCGAGATCTAGAAATATTGGACTTGTATGCACCATTTTAATTATATGCTTCTGGCCTGGACGACTAGTACATTGATGTGTTGTTTTTTAAGTATGCAGATAACCACGGCTTTCAACTGCATCAACCAGACCATATATCTATACCCAGTTGCCCACCCAGGGTATGACTGCCATAGTTTGTTCAGATCAAACGGGCTTGTTACGAATGAGGAATGAATTAAAATTCTGATCTCAAGAAAGCAAAGCTATATGGGAGTAAGATTTCCAGCACAAGAGGTTTTCTGAATTTCTTGTCAAAAGCCTGATTACATTTGAAGGATCAATACTACCTTATGGTACTATAAGTGCTTGTCCTCTTTTGTAGTTCTGTTGGGATCAGCCATTAATTGGTATTAGTCTCATAATCCATGACCCTTGAGCTAGCATGGCAAATCTTCCTTGAGCATGCGCACGCTCTCTCTGCAGATCATCTTCATCTCACTACTGTATATGTATGATCAGCTCACCATGCATGATTGTAGTTCGTTGGGCCACAACACCATCTCCTGATGCCTCGCACTCGCAGGCCGGCCGGCCGGCCCATGATGTCTCACAGGAGAAAAGGAATGAGGAGAGATTTAATTCCAAGGTGTGTAGCTATGTAGGTATAGAGTAGTAGCTAAGTGTCTAAGCGAGTAGGGTGACATATAAAGCGAGAAGGTACGGTAGAACGTTTGTGACTTGAGAGAGCTTTGTATTGTAAGCTTTGTTTTGATTTTTTCATAGGCACACATTTTATTTAGCAGAAGAGTTAATTAGTAATTACCATGATGTGTCAAGACACGAGAGAGGTACACGTGCAGCATCTAGTGAAATAGCCAACCAGCCAGCCACAACGCACATAAAATGATTCATTCAGTGCGGCATATTTCCTCCACTTCACACACTGTCGGGCGTTACAGCTAGCTCACTTAATATTCATACCGAATTATGTATTAATTTCACAGACTAATGTGAGAGGACTGTACTGCACATATACAGGGCATTGAGAGAAATCTAACCCTTATGAAGAACCAAGCTCTTTGGGGGTTGGGGGTGCAGAACACACAAACATTCTAATGCTAGCGATGTTGACTTTTGCTGCTTTTATCAGGATGACAACGGTTTTAGCTGAGCTGCGAAGTATTATTTCTCCATTCCAAGATCATGGCAGTGATCTCAGCCCATTGGCCATTGCACAGCACTATAAGTAACAATTAATAGGATTTATCCCATTGACAAGGACTTTGGTCGAGTTGCAAAACATGTTCTCTCTCTCTCTCTCTCTCTCTCTCTCTCTCTCTGGGATCATGATAATATAATGTAATCCCCGTTGTGCAGCTCTCTAAGTAACAATAATTTATAGGAATAAATTGTTCATTTATTCCTTAATAACAATCTCTTGTTATTTGTCTGCAGTACTCTAAAGTGAGGACCATGAGGATGCTCAAGATGAACGTGCATCTCATTTGCAAGGCAGGGGCACATATAAAGACCATCCAAAGGGAATGGAGTGTGGATACTCTTTGTGCACTGATGTGTGCTCACGGTGTCTACCTGTAAGGATGCATGATATTCACATGTTAACTACTTCTTTAATGATATAGTGATACATTTTTATGGGTAGTTCACGTTTCGTTTGTTATTTAATTAGTATCTAGACGTTAGTTATATATATGATAAAGTAGGCTTATTTGAACATGGTCAGAACGAAACAAATTTCTGTCTACCAAGGTATCTAGCTAGAAATATTGGACTATGTATATTACCATATTATATTCTTCTAGAGGATTAGTGCATTGGTTTGTTGTTTTTCAATAGGCAGATAAACATGTCTTTTAACAGCATCAACCAGATCATGTATAGCTATGTTCAGCCCGGGTATGATGGAAGCATTGTCTGATCCACTCGGAATGGATAAATGGGGCTGGTTAGGCATATGAAATAGTAGCTAGGAAAATCATATGAATGTAGCTAGGACTGTCAGCACCAAAGTTTATCTGAATTTCTGAGCCTCATTACATTTGAATGAATACTGCCCCATTGCTAGTCTGGTCTCTTCATATGACCATTATAGTACTCTTTGTAATTCTGTTGGGTTCAACTCTTGCTAGTCTAGTATGAGAGTCCAGAATGTTAGAAAATTAGGCATTTTCATGGTCAATTTAATCCAGAAATAAAACATCAGCAAGTTCGTGACAACATATATATGTATGTGTATATCACTAACAAAAGCTACAGCATGCAAATATGACATACCGATCGATACAGTAAGTATGCAAAGTACGGTAATCAGAGAGTTTAGAGTGTACCCAGCGGAGGGTCCCATGCCGAGGGTATCGGAGACTCCATTCGCACCAGACATAGTGCGTTGCTCGAAGTCGTGGACCACAGTTGATGTAGGAAGGTGTTCGCAGTGCAGTCCCACGAACGGTCACCGGGAAGAAGACACCTTGCTGTTACGCGAGAGATCACCAGGAAGAAGACGTCTTGGACGAGCAGTCGCGGAATCGTTCCCCAAAAACCTAATCGCCGCACACCCCGTGCAAGGTTCGCAGGCGGACGAGGGTTCCGGAGGCACCTGCTCTCCTGTTGCTCCGTGCGCGCAGAGGTACGGGATGGAGATGCGAAAGTAGCAGCGGGCAGTAGCAGAAAGGGAGAGTGAGTGGTTTTTTCAGCGCGCGTTAATTAGAGTACGAGCACCTTTTTTATAGAAGCAAGAGAAAGGAGATTCAACGAACTTGGACACTGTCACATGTGATTGATAGCCATTAACCAGCCATCAGTTACCAGTAACCTCCAGCCCTTACTAGTCATTGGTGTCAGTCTTTTAAAACACGTCAGTTGCTAGTCACTAAACACAGTGTCAGTTACTAGTCATCAACTCTTTTAAACCACGTCAGTTGCTAGTTACTAAACACAATGTCAGTTACTAGTCATCAACTCATGATTAAAAACTACAAAACCAGACCAAACCCAGATCACACATCACGTCGCCGCACCGCGCCGCGGCACGGCTCGGCGAGCGAGCGCGCACGCATGTGGCACCCTCTCTCTCTTCCTCAACTTCTCAACCAATTTAAGTTGGTTAAGATACTCTATAACTACCCATTTAGGATTAACCACTTTAACCGCCTAGCATTAATCGTGGGCCTTGAGATTAAATGAAATAAATGGGCCTAGCCCAAATATTTCAACACGGAACCCATGGACATGTGGCCAAGCGCGCAATCTCTCTACAGAGTACCTTGATTGGACCTAGACGCCCAGTGGCAACACTGAGCCTATACAAGGAAGATGCTGCACTGAAGAAATGCAACGGCATCAACGGCATCGTACGCTATCAACATTGTTTCCTGATGCCTCACGTGCCCATGTGTATGTCTCTCCTATATCCCATGTAGATAAAAGTGAAAGGTTGATCCATGGGGCCTAAGTGCCTAATTGCCGAAGTGAGAAGAGTGACCCTTGCGAGAAGGTAGGTAGAGACGTTTTGCGACTTGAGAGTGCTCCAACTTCTAAACTTTGTCTTGCTCTTATATACGCGCATTTTCCATGGGAGATCATACTTAACTTGATCTGTCATGGCGCCAGAGGTGCATCAATGGGCGGTGCATTTAGTGTGGCATATTTGCTCAACTTTTACACATGATCGGGCACTACAACTCATTTAAGTTCATATTGAATTCTTAATATATTATTGCAACTAACAAGTTCTTCTCGGTCACATTTTTGTTTCTACCTGAAAAGTAGAGCGGACCAAGGACAATGGTGATCAACAGTGGACACATGATCTGTGCAAATGGTAGGGCCGGAACTAGAAACCCTAATCACAATGTCACGTGATCCCTTATCAATCACACGCCTAATCACAACCCCATTGATGCGAAACACAACCCATATGCAGCACTTTCTGAAATTTTGAATTTTTTTTTATCGAAACATGCATGGTCTTTAAAGTCGATGTCAAAGTACACATAACAGCATTTACATCTTGATGCTTGTTAAAAACTAGAGATTATTCGAAGTTTTTGAGACCCATTTTTTACAGACAAGAATATGTGAGCTCTCCACACACAGGGGCACTCACACTGATGGTCAGTTCCCGTGTCGCGTGAATTGCCTGTCGCACCACACTTTTGGTCTCTTTCCATCATGCGTTTACACCATCTGATGCATGGTGGGCGACCCATGCAAGCGTACTGTGAGCAAGTTTTTGCCTAGTTTTAAAGGAGTCAACTCTCTGGTTGCACCTCCTGCAGTCCATCTTGTCTTTGACCTAGGACATAGGTCTTCATTGTTTCCAACAAAAATAGTGCCATCATCTGACATCTGGACAGCTTGGATTGCAGCACATTCGTTCTGTTCGCTTGGCTTATAAGCTGTACTTTTTAAGACAACGAATAGTATTTTTCTCTCACAACAAATCAGCCAACAGTACTTTCAGTCATGACTTATCAGCCAAGCGAACAGGACAATTGTTGGTGATGCTCCCGGCCGCCTCTCACTACAGGAAAACGCCTCTTTGCCGACTGCTTGCCCCGGTCGGCAAAGGCATAAACCCAGTCGGCAAAGGATTTGCCGACCGCAAAGCCACGTGGCAGTCGGCAAAGAGCAGTCGGCAAAGCCTGGGTCGGCAAAGGCGGATTTGCCGACTGCCACGTGGCACACAGTCGGCAAATCCTTTGCCAACTGCCACGCCAGCAGTCGGCATAGCCACGTGGCGCCGTCAGCCCTGACGGCAGGCTTTGCCGACTGCTGTTTCCTCGGCAGTCGGCAAAGAATTTTTTTTTCAAAAATTGTTTGCCGACTGGCCGCCAGCTCGGCAGTCGGCAAAGAAAGAAATTTTTTTTTTTGAAATGTTCTTTGCCGACTGCTTTCGGAGTTGCAGTCGGCAAAGGTTTGACCTCTTTGCCGACTGCCTCCCGTTGCAGTCGGCAAAGACTCTGTCCTGGGTTTTTTTTGCCCAGCTTTGCCGTCGGCAAAGCTGGAATTTTTTTTTTTTTTGCTTTTGTTTTCTGTTTTCTCGCATCAAAACCCTGCAAAATCACAAATTATAATCCAATTTCACCAGAAGCACCGGTAGCACCATTTATATCACAATTTCATCACATTTGTCGCCAACATCACCACATATATCACAATAACGCACAACATCACATATATCTCACATATATGTCACAATAACAACCACACAAGTGCATTACAACCATCACATGAAGTCCAACACGTCGAACACCACAAGTCGACGTCCATCACACGAAGTTCAACATAACAAGTCTAGGTCCATAACGAAGAAAAGAAATACATGACAACAACTTCGACGATACGGTGGATACATGATAACAGAATCGACAAGTACCTAGCTCGTCGCGCCGTCCCCGGTCTCGTCGTCCGCTCCACCCCCAGAGCCCCCAGGGTTTGCCCACGGAAACCCCCTTGGACCAAATTGAGGCGCCTGCGCGTACTGCCACCCTCCGCGCACCGGCGGCCACGAGTACGTCGGAGGAGGGCCACGCGGAGGTGGATACGGTGGATAGGGTGCAGGTGGTGGATACGACATCATCTGATGGCCGGGACCTCCAGGAGACGGGTTCGAACCCGTTGACTGTACCTGCACAAGTTAAACGCCAAGTGATGTCATTAGTATCTGCAGCATGGACGCACAAGTTAAAGCAAGAGTCAATATACTCACCGGGGTCCCTCCAGGAGCGACAAGAGCAGGCACAGGAAAAAACTCTGAAGGAGGAGGCGGTGGAGCGAACATTGGAAGAGGAGGCGGTGTAGACGCCCCGGGCGTCTGCATGGACTGGAAGAAGCTGGCCATGTTCTGCATCTGAGTGTTGTAGTGCTGCTGCAGGCTTTGCTGGTAAGCCATCTGTTGCGCCATCATCTGCGCGTGCAACGTGGCGATCCTCTCCTCCATCTTGGCCTCCATCTGGGCCTGCAATATTACATCCGCAGTGTTGATTGTATGTACAGGTGCGAAACGAGTGAACGACGAACGAAACGGCACTTACCTGTGACGCTGACTGCCGCCGGGGCGCTACGGGGATGTCGCTGGAGCTCGTGGGCGTGGATCGAACCTGGGTCAGCGTAGGAACCTGGGACGGGTCGAGGGCGCTGTGGGCCATGTAGTAGCGGCCGTGCTGCTTCCCTGGTCCCAACCTCTGTAGGAGGTCTGTGTCCAGGGGCTCGGCGGTGGGGTCGAATGTCTCCCCGTAGTGCTGGCGAGCCGCGACGGTGTACTCGGTGGCCTTCTCGTAGGCGGTGGGGTTGGTGTACGCATCGGGCCCGTCCTCCGGGTTGTAGACGTTGTTCGGATCCGTCGCCTTGCCCTTGTGAGAGAGGAGGTACGCGGTGTACTCGTTGATTTCCTGCCCACCGTGCGTCTGCGTCTGCATTGAAAACACAAACATGGTTACAAGTATTGACAATTGAGCACAAGGATTAAGACATGAACGGACGCATACCCATCTTGTCGCGAACTGGGGGAGGGGCTGATTCCCTTGGTGGTGTGACACCCCTCGCATCTGCGCGCGGCGGCCCTGACGGTCGGCGCGCCTCGCGTACGCCTCATCCGTGCGCCACATGCGCACAATCTCCGTCCAGCATTCCCTGTGGTTGTCGCACCACGACGGACACACCTGCATGACATCAAGTATTTGACATGCGAGAAGATTAGTGTAATGTTTCACTGAAGGAATCTGAACGAATGTTGTCATACTTAATTACCTGCTCGTATTGCGCTTGGGTGAGGTCGGCCTCCCTCGAGTTCATTCTCTGGCGGATTTGGGGCTTCTTGATGTTCTCTCCAAGCACGTTGGCGTGGAAGTCGCGGATGGCCTGTATGCGCGCCTCATGGTACAGGTCCTTGAGACGATCTTTGCAGACCGCCTCCTGCACTCGCGCCGCCTAGGCTGCTTTACCCTCCTCGCACGTGAAGAAGTCCTGCACACAGACACATCATGTAGCATTTCCTTTTTGCAAGAAGTCCGACGAATGCGTACTATTTAGCAATGCGGTGCGATGAAAGACTCACCCAAAACTCCCTCTTTATCTTTGCCGCGATGGTCTCGCCACCCTCCTCGACGAGGTAGAAGTGGGACCACTTGGTGGGCACCTTCATCTCGCCGTTGACGTTGACAAGGCCAGGGTAGTACTCCTTAATCAGGAGGCCCTGGATGCCATTGATATGGCGTGCTTGACCTGCTCCACTCACAATCTTCCAGGAACTGCACGAGTCATTAAGAACAATTATTAGTCTTCAGTTCGATTTTTGACATGTCATATGAACAAGTAGTGAAATCAATAATGGTTACTTACGTCTGGCCCACGGGTGTGATCACCGGGCGCTGGTGGAATTGCGGCCGCACCCTAGGAAGCTGTGTGGGCCCGCGCGAGTACACCTTGGCCACGCCTGACGAAGTCGAAGCCGTCTCGCCTGGTGTAGGCGCGTCGTCGCCGTCGTCGTCGTCATCGTCGTCGTCGTCGTCGCCGCCGCGCTCGTCGTCACGCGACGTCGTCCCCCCTTGCGAGGACGAGAACGGCAGCCTCCTGGTCGCCTGGCGACATCCGCTGGGGGGCTGGGACCCCCTACTGGACGACCCGCGCACCAACACCTCCTCCTCCTCCTCGTCGTCGTCGGTGGTCTCCTGCGGGGGGACCTGGTACGCCGAGCGTACTGCTCGATGCGGCCGCTGCCGCCGTCCGCCTGGCATTTTGTCGAGTACCTGCAATGACAAAGAACAAAACTGTTAGCATAAATAAATGACAAGTACTTGTAAAGGAACATAATAATAACAATATAGTATTACATGGCCTCGTAATTATCTCCGCGAACGGCAATATCTCGGGCGTGGAGTCATCATCTCTATCACTATCGTCGTCATCGCTATCAATATTGTCGAGCTCCCTTAAGTCATCATTGTCATCATCATCCTCATTGTCTCCATAGTCATCATCATGTACCTCCTCCTGGACAACTCCATCGCGCTGCATCTGCCATCGCTCAAGCATTCTTAAGTCCCTGGCATCCTGCACCTCCTCACCCTCGTCCTCATCGATTTCGTTGTCTACTTCCATGCCCATGAGCGAACCAATGTCGATCTCCAAGGTGTTCGTTGGCATCCTGCACCTCCTCACGAAGGAGCTTCTGTGTAGCGTAGGTGTTCGTCGGCAGGACATGATCTGCCGGAAGCAGTCCCCCAACAATGCTCAACACGAGATCGAAGCCATTTCGACTAATGCCCAGCTGCGACTTCAACCCTATCAGGCGTGAGACGACATCCAGTTGCGTAAGCTTTGTCTTCTCGTGAAGGGGCTTCTGTGCCGACTCCATCATGTCGTAGAAGGCCTTCGCGGTTTCCTCCGGATCTTCCTCCACATCCATTCCTTCGCCAAACCGTGCTTCGTGGAAGTCTGCCATCATGTCTGCCATCCCGGCATCGCCATCATACTCCTTGAGGACGGGTCGCACCACCTCGTCCCTAATAGGATGGTATTCACCATGGTGGCGCCAACGGGTATAGTTTGGAACGAACCCGTGCTTGAACAGATCTCTCAACACCTGAGCCTTTACTTTCTTCTTCTTGTTCCTGCACTCGCTGCAGGGACACGGCATCCGAATCGACCCTTTAGCAGCTGGGCCAAATGCATGCTCCAGGAACTCAGTCGTCCCCCTGATCCATTCGTGGCTCTTACTTGCGAAGCCCGAGTACATCCACTCACGGTCACCCATGCTCTGTCATGCGGCAATGTTAACATGTGATAAAACCAGCAAGTGCATCTACAACGCGCTCCTACCATCTAATAGGTGAAGGATAGGTCCTAATCCCACCCGAGCATGCGCAGACGAGGTTAGCTTCCATGCTCCGCTCCCGTCCGAGACAGAATTTCGGCAGCACCTCCCCGCTGTTCTCTCCCGATACACGTCCCGGCGGGGAGAGTGTGTATCCAGAGAACAACGGGGAGGTCTTGCCGAAACTCCGACTCGGACGGGGAGCGGAACATGGGAGCTAACCTCGTCTGCGCATCCTCGGGCTGTCCAGATAACGTGGACAATCCGAAACGGATACGGTTATACATATGCGAAGAACGCATACTTCCAACCGTATCCGTTTCGGACGGGAGACGCCTAACTGGATAACGCGACCTACGACTACATGTGGCGGAAAGAGGGGTCATACCGCAGGTGCCGGTGAAGAAAGGCTAGCGGGGCAGTGCCGAGTCGTGCTCCTCCGGCTAGCCTCCAATGGGAGCCCTCCTGAAAAAGAAAAACAATTAGTGAGAACGAAAAATTTCGGCAGCACCTCCCCTGTACGGGAAGGTTACCAAACCTGCAAGAAAAGACGGCACGATGGCCGACAAACACATATACATGTCAGGCACGATGGCCGACAACCACAAATGTATTTCCAATCCATGCAGAAGAATATAAGCAGGTATTAATAAAGTAAACTACTACTACTAGTAGTACTACTACCTCGTCGTCACGGACGGCGTCACCGGCGCGTGGAGCAGAGGCGCGCGCGAGGGAGGACGGCGAGGCGGGGACGGCGCGCGGCGAGCGACCGAGGACGCGCGGCGAGGCGAGGACGGGCGCGGCGACGGCG
>NC_089595.1:34715566-34822763 GCF_019320115.1 Miscanthus floridulus
GAGGATAGGTGTATAGGTGATTAGAGCCTATAGATACATACGATGCCTATGGCTATGCATGCACCCATGCGTGATTGAAGGATGGAGGAAGATCCTAGTTGAACGACAATTTATATGGGCTTAAGGAAGTCTTGGTGTAGTGTGTTGAGATTAGGCCAATAAGCTACACTTTTTGATATGTGAATAGCAAGAAAATGGTGAAAATGCAATGCAACTAACATATATACAAATTTGTTGGGTATTCTCGGAAATGCCCAAATAAAAGGAAGTGGGGTGAGCGCGCAACCACCAACAGGGTCGTCGATTTCCAACAATAGCATGCACCAACTCATTGTTTTCCTCCGGTGTGTGTTTCTGTGTTTGAAAATTCATATATTTGTTTCCTACAACATAAGATGATCTAAACATTACAAATGGGTGACTTACTTTGAAATTATTGTTTCTCTAACATACAGATTCTATCAAATTCGTTTGTACCATTGTGCTTGTTACGACAAGATTTTAATGTATAGAGTCCGAGTGAATAGGTTACAAAAGGACTTATTGCTTCCATTCTCTCTTTTGCCCTATCTCGTCCGACACTGTGGCTGGGCCAGGCCGGTGTCACGGGCTCAAGCTGAAGCGCGATCCATGGCCACATCGAGTTTCCGAAGGAAGTGAGCCTATGGACTTCGTCTGAACGCCAGCCCAGCACGTCATGGACAGGCCAGGTGACATATATCCGTTTAATCGACAAAGCAAGCAGCGATGGACAGGCCAGGTGCACACACCAAAGTTTAGCCCAGTAATATCTATTAGGCCCATGAAAGTAGTACTCGCAGGCCAGGCCCACTTCAAAAATGCAATGCACCGTGACAGTGCCCAGCTGAAGCAGCAACCACCATATCAACATCATACATTGCTAGACTAGAAAAAAACACCATACATCCTGAGCTGATATACAGTGTAATAAAAGGCCATGATCACTTAAGGTGACGGGGAAAAGTAAAAAGGTACTGTATATCACTCCCTCCATTTCAAATTATAGGACTTTTGGTTTTTCTAAATGCATTGTTTTACTATATATCTAATATAGTGTATGTCTAAATGTATAGCAAAAGTTATATATCTAGAAAACCCAAAACGTCTTGTAATTTGGAAGTACATGATAGCAAGCTCTATAGTTCCACGTTGTACAATTGATAGGATGTCCTATTGTGCCTCATAATTGACACTCGCATGGTCCAGATTCAACATTCCAGCAAACTGTGCCTGACCTTGCACCAGGGCACTTGGCTCGAGCCATCTGTCAACCCTAGTAGTTTCACCTGAACCTTGCACACTCAACTACATCGCTAACAGTAACTATTTGTGTTTGTGTGTCTAGTTTAAATCTCAGCGTGGTTTAGAGCAGAACATTGTCATCGCCAAGAATTGACAGAGAGAATGGCGCGATTGCAACATTGAATGTTGATGATCCAGCCTTGTCGATGTGCTTCATCTCGAAGTCACCTTCCTACAATCCAAAATGGGTTCAAATTACTTACTCCTATTTTCTGGGTACAGAAAAAGGCAATGCTAAACATAACAGCAAACTGTTGTTGAAACTTTTTTGCAGAAACTTCTGTAGAGTTACCATTCTCCCATTTGGAGTGCTCAATGGGCACGCAGAAGAGTACTCAAAACCAGTCTTTGGGAAAATGACAGGTTGTTCACCCACTACTCCAGCTCCCCTAACACAACAATGATGACAATCATATTAGCACATCCTTTATGATAATCAAATTAGAGTATCATTACAATAAACACTAACCAAATATTTTCCGTCCTTCCATTTCCATCTGTAACAATCCAGTGTCTTCTGAGAAGCTGAACAGGGCGCTGAGAATTATTTGTGATTCTAATTCTATAAGCAAAAAAGAATTGGCCTTTCAATGGCTGGCTCCGGCTTTCAATATAGACGCTCCTGACTTGAACTCTTATCCCCTAAAATTTTCACTAAAACTTGATCAGAAAATTATATTGCACCCAAAGATATAAACTAATAGTTTATCTAAGTAAATACACTAGCGCTGTCATGACTGTGAGAAAGCAAAGTCTTTTGGTCATTTCTCAGTCAGTGACGCATTAACTGGTAACTTAGGATTCCTGGGCTGCTGTTTCAACTTTGCTTTGATAGCAAAATTTCTTCGGTATCTCAAATTCACATGTGACATAGCACCGCAAATACCTATAGATGAATGATTTTTTTTCTCCAATCCCTCTAGAAGTTTTTTGTCACTAATATGCAAGTTCCAGTCTCAAAATATCACATGGTACAATTTATGAAAAGCAACCAGACAACATTCAAGTGTTCATTTTCTACAAGCAGTCAAGCACAACATGTGAAGAGAAAAAACATGTCCAAGGTGTGCAGTTTTGACCAGGTAAGATGGAACATAGTTCAGTGATGACCTTGACCCTATTAATCACTTCTTTTCTTTCTGAGTCACAACACAACTACTTCGTACCTCTTAGACCAGTTTCACATTCTCGGAAAGAAAAAACTCATAGACCAGTTTCTTAGCAGATTCTTGCTCAGATAGTAAGCTGGAAACTTTTCAACACTTCATACTTTCACATGGAAAACGACAATGGTTCAATCAATATTTTGCCATGGAAAACGAATGTACTTCCTAAGTACTTTCCAAACTGAAAGGGAGGTGCTGAAAAAAACTTACCAAAGTAGTTGCATCACTAGAACATTTGAGGAGGGAGTGTGGAGCCAAAATCATTAATTCATCTCTGTATTTAGCAGCATCCTGGAAGGATGAATGCATGAAAAATAAACATGGTGAGGGCACCTTTTTTTAGACAATCAAAAAAAGTGCCAGCATCCTCTTTCAAATATGTATCAGTCCACAATTATTACAGTAGCAACCTAAACAGAAAAACAGCAAAACAGCTCTCTGATATGACTGCAAAGCAAATTTGCACTACATCGCAAGTGGTACAATTGAAAGTTCAAAGTCCCAACCATGAGGCTGGAATAGTGGAAATGCAATTCCACCATGAGAATGAGAATGTGCAACAGAAGCCATAAGGTAAAAGCACATGCCTTGTGTCCCTAAGACTTTCTCTGAACTTCCCCTCAAAAAAAAAAAAAGAAGAAGACTTTCTCTGAACTTTTAGTGACATCAATTGGTGAAAAGGAATCGTGCATCCAATAGTTCAGTCAACATATGAGCAAATCAGTCATATCATAAAAGACTTCTAGCACACAGAGTCTCTGTCTCAGTTAGCTACCATCAATAAGAATGGTTGGAGGTTGGAATAATCCATCAATGTATATTCATCATCCAACCATGCTAAAGCAACTGAAAGTAAAATTGAATTGCTTGGAACAGCGGAAAAGGCATGAGTACGATACCTCAAACCTCTCCTCGGCAATGGCCTTCTTCATCAACCGGCGGAGGCGCAGCACAGGCTCCTCCTCCTCGAACGACCTCAGCGAGTCCCTCAGCCTCGCTGCTTCCTTGTAATCCTGCACAACCAATCCCATGTTGCAGGTCAACGAAGAGTCCAAATTTGAGCGAACGTTGATATTGCAAAATTTCTATCTCGGCCTTGGTACCTCAAATTGCGCGGCCACGGCGAGCTGCTGCTTTAGCATGGCGTACTTCTGGCTTCTCATCAGCAGCGACGCGACCGCCTTCTCCTTCTTCTCCCTCTGCACCACCTCCTCCCTCTCCTCGTCCCTCCCCGGCGAATTCGAGCTCGAATTAGCGTCCGAGGCCGCTGCCGACGCCACCAGCGCCCGGCGCGCTGCAGTGAATCTACCCTGCGGCCACCTCGTGGTTCTTGGCCTTGGCCCCGTCCACACCGCCGTGGGAACCGGCGCCTGCGACCTCAGACCCGCCCACTGCATCCTCCTCTTCCTTCTCCGGAAACTAAATCGAATTGGTTCCCCGCGAAAACAGAAAATAATGAAACCAGAATCGGCGGCACTCGGATGAACAGATCGCGACGGTTTCTTGGAGGCCAGCGAGTGGCTGCCCAGGCTTCGCTCCCCTCCCCGCCGCTAAAATTAGGCGCCCTTATTGCCCTCCATTTCTGTGGCTCCGTCGCTCGCCAAGAAAACCCGGCAACAACCAACAGGGGAAGACAACGGATTGGGGAAAAAATCTTGGGTGCCTATTAGCGGCTGGAGTAAGGATGGCAACGGGCATGGTGCCCGAGGATACTATCTTCTTATCCGCGTCCGTCAGCTAAATTTCTCGTCCGCGCCCGCGACCCGCCACAGGCAACAAACCACGCCCGCACCCTCCATTCGCGGGCATGAAATACCCACGGGCATGCCCGTGTGCCCACCAGGTTGAGCATTGTGGGGATATACCCCGGGTACCACAAGATGGTACATGGGCCGCACCATCCGAGGTGGCCCGGCCCGTAAGATCAAGATGTACACATCAAGATTACAAGTTATACTAGATATTGTAATAGTACCAAATTGGATACTTTACTTGTAACCTTGTCTCTTCGGAGTATATAAGGAGAGACAAGGGTCCCCTAGAGGGGAGGTTAATCTGCATCCATCTCAATACAATAGACCAAAGATACAGGACGTAGGGTATTACGTCGATCAGACGGCCCGAACCTGTCTAAATCGATGTCTCTGCGCCTTGTGTCATCATCTGGTTCCTGATTACACGCACCGTCTACCGATAATCTACCACCACGGGCACCCCCCTCGGCGGACTGTCGACCATATTTCGTCGACAGTGGCGCGCCAGGTAGGGAGTGTGCGTGCTGATCCCATGACGAACCAGATGGCGTACCTCAAGATCAATGTCGTTCGCGGCAACTCGTTCAGCTGCGACGGCATCCCGAGCTTACCTGGAGAGGCTTGACATCGACACGCACTGTGGCGACACTGTGGCGCAACTCGATCGATGCCTCCTTCAACAACTTCTACACCAAAAATCCTATAAGAGGTAACGTCAACATGACTGCCGCATCGGCTCCCTTCCGGCCATGGGTGGACCTCGACCCCGACCTCGTCTCCATCGTCACTCCGTGCTGCACGTTAAGGGCTCCGCGCTCTCGCCATGTTCTCCGCCAATGACGCCGCAGACCACCCCGCGTCGCTTGTGGCCTGCTTGCACCATACGCGGTTCTGGGCCAGGCTCCTGCGCGAAAAGCAAGCCGTCGAATATGGGCCACGGTAACATCGACGATGCGTGCCAGATCCGATATGAAATCAAGCACATGTCGAACCCACCTCGCCGCGCCGGTCGCTCCTCGCCACCTCCTATGGGCCCAGCATGTCGACGGCGTAAGGATTTGGGTCGAGGAGAGAGACGACGGAAAGAGAACACATACCTAGGTTTCCTCTCTTCTTCTACCCAAAATAGGTGTTTCCTTTGTCTATCCCGGTTGGATGGCGTTTTTACTGTGTAGGACAGTAAAATGGGCTTGATAGCGGTATGCATGCCTTAACATGGAACACGTCGGAATCGGGGAGTGGAGTCCGGGCGGCAAAGATCCCGTCTTGTGTGTGGATAGCCACGCCACAGGCCCAGCGACCGCAATCGCAAATAGTTCGTCGGTGGTGGCCGTGAGCCGGTGACCACTTGCTAGGCGACGGGATCGCCTGGCTCACATGTCAGTGACCACTTGCAGCGGCAGGGAATGTTTTCCTCGGCGTTAAGCCAAGTATTAGAGCATCTCCATAGTTTAAAAAAATGGTAAATCAATGATCTTTTCAAGTTGCTAAAAGAAGCAGGAGTATATTTGTTGTCTTTCATCGATCATTTTCAATAATATCTCACGTATAAAAAGTAGAAGACAGTTTTGCATTAGGAACCCATATATTTTGAAATCACCTCAATCACTTGTATACATCATTTGTCTCTTATACATTTACGTTGCGAACTGTTAGGGAGCGCTCGGAGTCTACAAGTATTTTTGCGCGTGCGGTCGTTTTTTCCAAGTGCAGATAGATTGGGAGCTAGAATAATGTGTTGTTGGAGAGAGAATTTCCTTTTATCTTGCCAAAAAAATCGAGATTAGGAGATGCTCTTTGCTATGAAGTGCTACCAACGGGGATGGAGAGCCTCATTGCTTTGATCCAAATTTGGTTCCTAAAACTTGAATAAGTTAGGTTTTTTGTTTTCATTTGGTTTGTTATTAAAATTTGCTAACCTTTCTAATTTGTTTTGTTAATATATATAACAAATATTTTTGACCAAATTTTAGTAACTCTTGCTTGCCAAATCTTTAGCGTAGTGAACCTGGTAGCCAACCAAACAAGCCTAGAATGACTGTGTGAGACTGAGGAAAAGGAGCCAAACATACTCGGCGAAACATTAATTATATAAAATAAAACTTATTTCTACTAGACCATCGTATAAAACTTTAACAACATATCCAAAAGGATCACAAAACACAACTTGCAGCTAATTTATGGCTGAGGCAAAAAAAAAAAGGAAAAAGAAAAAGAAAAAATACCTCTCTAGGCAAGGCCTTCCTCTGTCCCATGCTTACCCATATGCCGCTGGCCCTCGGCAACCCATGCAACCCTCCTTAGCTTCTCGTGTCATTCTCCCCAATTTTCTCCACCGCTCATGCCAACTTGCTATCCCCAATCCCATAGCCTCTTACCCCCCTCTCTCACCCTCCTCTAAGCGATTCTACGCTAGTGAACACCCTCTGTACTAGAGTTTGCTAGAGTCACATCCTCCACCAAAGCTCACAAGGAGGCCCTCCTCACTCGATGTTGCCTTGTTGCTCTGCCTAGCTCAAACCTGATGTCTTACCTCCCCGACATGACATGACACGCCAACCCATACGAGCTCAACTCTTTACGTGCATGCATGCTTGCCATCGCTCTGCCTTGACCCTCCATCTAGAATTGGCGAAATTTCGTTGAAGGAGAAAAAAGGAAAAATAAAATTCCAAGCCAATGACGCACAGGTAAACATGTCATAAGAAAATGATGACCGAGATTTAGGGGCTACTACTATAGCCGAAGGCAATGAGGACTATAAAAATAGGGGCAAACCCTATTTAACATTTTAGGGCTCTAATTTGAGGAATACTTTAGATATTCTCTAACATTCTAATTCATCACTCATAGTCAAGTGAGCAACAATTTGCTAACACATTTACATGAAGCTTTTTTCTAAAAAAATTGCAGTTCACCTATTCACCTATGCCCTCCCTCTAGGTAACTTTTTGTGAAGCATAATCCTTCGAACTAGCCCTTTAATCATATGTTAGTGTACTGGCGAACAATGCAACATGGTTGGACAATCTAGTCACTTCTGCGCTCCACCATCGTCGGCGGTCGCCTCCTCCACGTGCCACCCATGCTGAGGGACTGAGAGGAGGTTTGAGAGAAAGGAGAGTGAGAGAGGGTTGGGCAGCGGGGTGAACTCATAGTACAGAGGCGGTCACTGTCCTCGTGCGATTGCGACCACCTGTGACCGCGCGCGTGGTGGAGTTGTCCTCCACCGATGATCCTGCGCACGCACACCTTTCAACAACTAGATTTTTAAACAGGTGACCCCAATCTCACATGAGAGCTCTCTTCGCCAGATCCTAGCCCCACCATGCACACTTCTCCTCGCTAGATCTTGTGCATGCTGCCGCTAAGCACCCGCGCCTGAAGAGGAAGAGAGGGAAGAAGGGGAGGGAGACCAGAGAGGGAGGGAGCTAGAGGCACTGGTGAGCACCTGCCTCGATGTGGCAGAACCGCCCAAAATAACACACTTACGGAGGCGCTCGTCTTCCACCAGACACTAAGCACTCCGAAAGCAAGCTATAACAGGAGGTATCCGTCGGGCATACCCCAAGGGAGAGCCCAAAAGATCCATATTTTTCCCAATGATCCAATAATGAGAACGAGTTACAATACTTAATCCATTTCATACATCCAGAGTTCTTAAAAATTACATTATTACATTTTCAAAGTCAGAGTGCGGAATATTAAACAGCGGAATGAAAAATAAACATCTAACGCTAAGGAACAAGGATCCATCTGTGCCCACCAGAAGAATCCTTCACATAACGGTACTTCTCAAGCATTACCTGCAACAGGGGTAAATAAACCCTGAGTACACAATGTACTCGCAAGACTTATCCGACTAATGGGAATAGTTTCCCGACTCCAAGGGATATGCACAGCTTTATGGTTTGTTGGGTTTCCTTTTTCCAGAAAGCAATACTAATAGTGAGTCCTCATTTATGTTATTTATTAGCGACCATGATTAATTATTTACCTAGCCATTCTATGTAAGCACATTTTCTACTTTCAAGCAAGAGTTGAGCAATCAGTTCTATTTTATCAACTTATATCTTTCAGTTCTTACTACGGTGCTAGACCGTAGATAAGCCATACCGGAACGTCGACAATTCACGAATCAATGCCCCTAGCTGGGTACCACGAAAACACAGGCCCCGCTTGTACCCCAGGCACAAGCAGGACCAACCCATCACCCTCCTGTCATGGGGTCTAGGTCCCCGTCCAAACTTGGACTCCAAGCCCCCGCTCCTAAGTCCTAGACTTAGTGCGGTGCAAGGACCTCCACCATCCCCGCCTCCAATCAGTCGGTCCGAAAAGAGCTAGAACCCACGACAAGAGAGCAACAAGTCTTCCCTACGCCCATACCCAAGTATGTGCTCGGGATAATAGATCTGTGACTTGCCTAGAGCCCAATGCAATAGTCGGTCCTTAACCGACACAGATAGGGAAACCAAGCTATGCCCTGTTGGCCACAGGACACAACCGCTTACACCCACCAATACCCAAACCATATCCCTGCCTGGTCTACATTTTCCTTTCCACCATTTTATCATGAGTGATCATAATTTTCACCTATTGTGAGTAACGACACTTTACTCATGCTACCAAAATCCTGAGCATAGCAGCTACTCGGCCTATACTAGTAGGACTCATAGGTAGATATATTTATGCATGTAGTTTCCATAAAATGCCTATAATGTAAATGCACATCATATATATATTCAGTGATTATTAAAAATATGGGTTATGCACTGGGGCTTGCCTTGGGCAGGCGGTGTATCAACAAAGTCAGCAACGAACGGCTCTGGGCCTCCCTCCTGCATGAGGATCTCCTCCTCGTACTCTTCAATGACCTCCTCATAGTCATGTTCGTCCATGGGCATGAACTCTACCAACTCGTGATCTGCATGCATGAAATGATGATGCAACACTTAGTAATACGGCAACAACAACTCTTAAAATGCGAATACATCTATCAATCTACTAAGCTAGTTCTACCAGCTAAGGTGCTAAGTTATCTACTATTATCATTAACAAGTATGAAGCATAACATATATTATCTTAGCAACTAAAGGTATTCTTACTCTTAATACCGATTTACTCTATATATGATAAAACAAGGGTACTAGCTATTCTATTTATCAACCTACTCTAGTGCTACAAAAATTACAGTGAGTGCATAATAATCTAATGAGCCTATTGTAAAAATTTCATGGCTAAAGCTGTCATCAATTTGCCACAAAAATTCCTACAAATATTAATCTACATAATACTAAGCTTTATAATTTGAATTTATGAACCTATCATTATCATAGCTAACTATAAACTAACTACACCAACAAATAGATAGCATTTTTGTGAACCTAATAAATTTTGTTTCACTATTTTTGGATACCTACAACATTTACTATCATTTTTCAAATTTCAGCTCAAAACTAAATTGAATAAATATTTGTTAAGTCACTGGAAAATGAAAAGCCGATTTCTACCCGCACGGCCTACGAACAAGCGGCTCGGCCCACTCTAGCGCCCCATGCGCGCACACGCGCAGCACACTAGCGCGGCCCAGCACGGCACGGCCCACGCGTGACAGCGGCCCACAGAGGGAAGACCCGCGCGCGCGCGCCGCGTTATGCAAAAGAGCCCTCAGCTTCCAATCAAATGGCCCGCTGCCCTATCAACTATTTCCCTGTCTCACTGACGTTCTCATTACCCCCCCTGGCTTGCTTTGAATTCACATCTCACAGTCCTTGGTCGGAACTTAACAGAGGCCGTGGCATCACCAACCAAACGCCGACGAGCACGGACCTCCTCGGCCTCAACCAACACCTCCCTAACACTCTACGAGCGAAGCACCATCGATTGAGGTATCATACACTAAAAATGATGCATCGCGTAGGTGTGGCCATGCACCGCGGTGAGGTCTGGCCGCGACAACACCAACACCGGCAAAATCACCCAACTCAACGCTACCAACACTACCTAGACTCCTTGCCTAGCGTACTAGTAACATCCCAGAGGTCCTAGACATACCCATTCTACTCCCAAATGAGCTAGCCACGTACACCGCATATACACTATGTTCGCTGGAGGCGACCACGTGCTCCAACGAGCCTCGGCCTTAACTGGCTCAATCACCTAACCTAGGAGCAAGAGGACCTCACCAGATACATGTAGGACAAACTAGAAGATGTCATGGGGCTCGGCAAGATGGTTGGCCACGGGCACGGGGTGGCTCTGGTTCACGCTGACTACGGCGAAGGCGTTCCCGGCGACCAACTGCTCCATCGGCGAAACCACTGCATGGGTGAGTTAACCAAGTCAAGGAGACACAATTGCACCGCTCAATTGAGACAAAGGATCAAGGAGCGATGCCTTGGCCGAGCACCCGCCTTGATAGCCATGGTGGAAGGTCACGGGGAAAACTCTCTACATTACCTCACTATAGGATGGAAGCTCGCCGGGATGACTCCAATCGCTGACTGACTAACAGGGCTAGTTGGGTACACGGTTAATTGGTAGGAGGTGGACTACACAAGGCTAATTGGATGGACGACGGTGTTCGGACTTAAGGGGATCGACGATGGGGGAAAACTCCAATTGAAGCCCCAACACCGTATGGCCACAACAGTGGCAAGCTTAGCGTGAAGCTAGACTCCAACTCGACCTCTAGACGTGTGCCATTATGAGGGTAGGGCCAAGCTCTGCAGGTTTTTCCTTGGCGTGGCTCGGTCGGCGCGATTCAAGGCGACGGGATGGGAAGCTTGGCGTGGCGCATTATCTAATTGGGAGAGGACGGCAGCGCGACGGTGATGGCTCCACATGCATGTACGAGTCCTACACAATGACATGCAACCGCAGCGCCATGACTCGCAAGATGACGGTGGCTTGGCATAGCACGTCGCAGAGGCTAACGTCGGTTTGGGGAGGCAATAGCGTGGTGACGCATCACACACGGACGTGATGGTGAGGGTAGGTGGTAGGCCCATGCACGTGTAGCCACGAGAGGTCAACGGTAGAAGTGACCACATGGTAGTGATGGTCAGAGCGCAACACAACCGGGTGCATAGCTCGACGCGACAGCGAGCAGCGTGGCTCAGGCGGACGCAACAACGGGCAGAGCAGCCAGGCTCGCTAGTGCGGTGCGCGTGCGTGTGTGAGCGTGTGCTAGGGTGTAGCAATGGCAATGTGCATGTGGGCGCCAAGGGTAGGCCAGTGCCGCACGCCAAGCCGAACCAAAGCCTAGTGACCGCGGCCATACGCTGCAATCGTTCAGGGACGTGTCTTGCACGCTTTTTAAAGTGTCCCAAAAACCCACCTCAATGCTTCAATTGCTAAACCAACTATTTTATGCTTGAGATGGTATATCAAGCTACTAAAACAAACCCTAAGACCATGCCACTACTTAACCTGATTCTCCTATAAAAATTCCCAAACTTAGCTTCGTCGACCCATTTTCTGACTTAAGAAAATGACTAAGTTTTTGTTCGGATTCGTGTCAACTTCGATTTCCAAGCTATTAAGTAAGCTATCTAGGGAATCTTGTTCTCGACCGCAAGTATTTCATTGCCACCTATAAAGTTTGTACTACAAATTTTATTAAAGTGTTGGGTATGCGTTCTATAGCATTTTCATTCAATAAAAATTCATCTAGAACCCTAAGTGACACAACGCGACATGAAATATAACATTCGTTTCACGTTTTCGATGAACGTTTCAAGTTACATATATTGCTTTACACACTATATTACACACATTTACACATAAGTATGATGCTCATGAAGTGTTTTAGCAAAAGACTATACAGTATAACACCGAGGGTGTTACAAATCTACCCCCCTAAAACAAAATCTCAACCTGATATTTCATGTGCCTAGTGTGGGAAGGAGATAGGAAATACATTTCAACGTAACAACTACTCATCAGAACCAGAGAGAAGATGGGGGTAATGCTTCAATATATAGCTCTCTTGTTCCCATGTGGCCTCATCCTCTGAGTGGTTTTGCCACTGCACCTTGTAGAACTTCACCACATTGTTTCTGGTCACTCTTTCCTTTTTGTCTAGGATTTTTACCGGGTGCTCAACATAAGTCAAATCAGGCTGGAGAGGAAGCCCTTCAATTTCCACAGCTTCATCAGGAACCCACAAACATTTCTTCAATTGTGATACATGAAACACATTGTGTACCACAGATAAAATATTGGGGAGCTGGAGATGATAAGCAACTGGGCCACACTGCTCCAACACCTTGTAAGGACCCACATATCGAGGGGCTAGCTTGCCATGGACACCAAACCGATGCACCCCTCTCATAGGAGACACCTTGAGGTACACATAATCCCCAACTGCAAACTACAAGGGCCTTCTTCGTGTGTCTGTATAAGCTTTCTGCTGGCTCTGAGCTACCTTCAAGTGACTCTAAATAATGCTTACTTACTCTCGAGCCTCTTTGATGAAATCAGTCCCAAAGTACCCACAGTCTCCCACTTCAACCCAGTTGAGTGGTGTCCTACATTTCTTTCCATATAGAGCTTTAAATGGTGCCATATGAATGCTCTCCTGATAGCTGTTGTTGTAAGAAAACTCAGCGAACTTTAGGCATTCATCCCACTTTTTAGGGAAAGAAATGGCACAAGCTCTCAACATGTCCTCAAGCACCTGGTTCACCCTTTCTGTTTGGCCATCAGTTTGTGGATGATATGCTGAGCTTCTGAGGAGACGAGTACCAAGACATTGCTACAGCTGGTCCTAGAAACAGGAGACAAAAACTAACCCTCTATTAGAGATGATAGTAAGGGGAACTCCGTGTAGGGTCACAATTCGGTCAAAATATATCTGAGCATACTTTCTGGCTGCATATCTGGTGTCCACCGGTATAAAATGAGTAGACTTAGTTAGACGGTCCACAATGACCCAAATAGAATCATAGCCCTTGGATGAGCGGGGCAAACCCACCACAAAGTCCATGGAGATATCTTCCCACTTCCAAACAGAAATGGGCAAGGGCTGCAAATATCCTAGAGTACGCATATGATCTGTTTTAACTCTCCCACAAGTGTCGCACTCCATGATATACTGGGTGATATCCTGCTTCATGTTGGACCAGTACAAGTGGCACAAATCATGGTACATCTTGTTGCTGCCAGGATGGATAGACAGCTTTGAATGGTGAGCTTCATTCAAAATCTTCCTTTCAGCTCCTCATTTGATGGAACCACCAATCTATCCTTGTACCTCACTACATCTTGCTCATCAATACTAAAGTGAGGGCCATGCCCTTCGGCAATCAACTTCTTGATGTGAGGAATTTCTTTAGTGTCTTGCCTTTGCTCTAGAATAATCTGCTCCAGCAATTCTAAGGTCAAGGCAATGTGAGCCAACACCTCTACATGGTTGAGAGACAAAGGTGTTTCTTCAACCTGATGTGACTTTCAGCTCAAAGCATCAGCTACCACATTGGCCTTTCTTGGGTTGTAATGTACCTCCAAGTTATAATCCTTGATCAATTCCAACCACCTCCTTTGCCACATATTTAGCTCAGACTGAGTGAAGATATATTTGAGGCTCTTAAGATATGTAAAAATATGTACTTTGTTACCCAACAGATAGTGCCTTTAAATCTTTAGAGCATGGACCACAGCAGCCAGCTCTAAATCAAGGGTGGGGTAATTTACTTCGTGCTTTTTCAGTTGGCGTGAAGCATAAGCTATCACATGCCCATCCTACATCAGCACACATCCCAACCCTGTCTTCGAGGCATCACAATATACATCAAAGAGTCGGTCAATATATGGTTGGGCCAAGACAGGAGTAGTGGTCAGAAATGTCTTCAAAGCTTAGAAGGCTTCTTCACAGGCTAGGCTCTAATCAAACTTGGCTTTTTTTGGAGCAGCTTGGTCATTGGTTGAGCTATCTTGGAGAAATCTAGAATGAAACGCTGATAGTACCCAGGTAGACTAAGGAACAGATGAATCTAGTGCACTGACTTAGGAGACTTCCAATTCAGCACAGGTAGCACCTTGCTGGGGTCAACAGAGATACCATCAGGTGTCAAAACATGCCACCAAAACTGCACTCGATCTAACCAGAATTTACACTTGCTGAATTTAGCATACAATTTGTGTTCCCTCAATCGAGCCAGTACTATCCGAAGGTGTTGGACATGCTCTTCATCATTCTTGGAATATATCAGGATATCATCAATGAATACCACAACAAACTTGTCCAACTCCGGTATGAAGACTGAGTTCATCAGGCACATGAAGAATGCAGGAGCATTGGTGAGACCAAAAGACATTACTAGGTACTCATACAGCCCATACCTAGTAGAAAAGTTGTCTTTGGTATATCTTGTGGTCTAATCTTGATTTGATGATAGCCTGAACAAAGGTCAATCTTGGAGAACACCTTGGCACCAGCTAGCTGATTGAACAAAGTATCTATGCGGGGCAAGGGATACTTGTTCTTAATGGTTACCGCATTAAGAGGGTGGTAATCCACACACATCCGAAGAGTGCCATCCTTCTTCTTCACAAAAATGGCTGGACAACCCCATGGTAAAGAACTAGGATGGATGAAGCCTTTTTCCAACAATTCTTCCAACTGCTTCTTCATTTCAGCCAATTCCTTCAGAGCCATGCGGTATGGGTGTTGGGAGATAGGAGCAGTTCCAGGCTCTAGCTCAATGGAGAATTCCACCTCTATGTCCGGTGGCAACCCAGGTAGATCTTTAGGAAAAACATCTAAGAACTCACATACTATAGGAATAGAGGTAAGATTAGGAGAGGCTTCAGCATGAGCAGCAACAGGTAAGACTAGATCTGAGGGTACTAGAAGAGACATCCTATCCTTAGAAGAAGGAAGCTATAACTCCACAACTCTCTACTTCAGATCCAATACTACCCCATATACCCGCAACCAGTTCATTCCAAGAATTGCATCGATGCCTTGCCTAGGCAGCACCATGAACTAGAGGCGGTAAGTGTGGGTGGCTAATACCAAGCTTACTGTGTCCGTCCGAGTATTAATGCACATCTACGCACCTGGAGTATGGATTCTATAGGCATACGGTATAGCCATAAGAGGTATATTGTGTCGGTCTACAAATCCCATACTCATGAATGAATATGATGCACCAGAATCAAACAACACATAAGCTAGATGGGAATCAATGGTGAACATACCAGCCATCATTGGTTCATGTTGCAAAATCTGCTCAACATCCGTGAAATTCACCTGTCCAGATCGGCTGACTGGCACTTTCTTCTTGATCATTGTCCGCTTGACTAGCCTGGAGTTAGCCGATGGTTGAGTAGACTAGGCTAACTAGTTTTGGGGACACTCTTGGGCATAGTGGCCATCCTTGCCACATTTGAAACAAGCACCTGGCTTGTTTCCCTATCCCAGACGAGGTGGGGCCTGCTGTCCTTGGGGCTGCTGATGTGGCATCTGCTGAGTAGGTGCACGGTACTATGTGGAAGAAGCCTGAGAAGTATGCTGGGGTTGTTGAAATGAATGCTTGCCTGATGATTGATAGGGCACCTGTCGGACAACCTATACTTTCTGAGTATGGGGGTGGCTAGAAGACCCCGTAGCCACCCGCTTTTGCTTCCATTCTGCCTAGGAATCCTGCTGCAAGCCCTCCATGGCAATGGCATCATTCATCATTGCCCCAAAGGTCTGATAGTTCCCAGTATACAATTTCTCCTGAAGGCTACAAGAGAGGCCACGATAGAAGCGGTCCCTCTTCTTCTTGTCTGTATCCACATGAGTTCCAGCATACTGGGACAAGTGATTGAACTTATTGACGTAGTCCATCACTGTCATACTCCCTTGCCAAAGGTCCAGAAACTCAGTCAGCTTCCTGTAGAGAACACCAGCAGGAATATAAAATTCTCTAAACGCTACCGTGAACTCCTGCCAGGTCACCCGGTGATCTGGCTACTGCATGGCATTGAAGGTATCTCACCATGCACTCGCGGACCCCAACACAGTTGTGCTACAAAGCGCACCTTCTACTCACCAGTCACATTGAGCAACAGGAACTTCTGCTCTAGAATACGAAGCCAATGCTCCATATCTAGGGGCTCGGCTGATGGTGTGAACATGGGTGGGTGCGTCTTGAGGAAATCTTAATATGAGTAGGGTCCCTCAGGACCATGGGGCACCACCCCTGTTCCCACCATTGCCCTCAGGGCCTCCATGGGCGAAGCCACCGATAGCCTACGCCAGCAGCTCCATGGCACGGGCTTACTCACAATGAGCAGCCAACAACTCCGCCATCATCTCCACGTGAGTCATCGGAGGTGGCGGTGGCGGAGGAGGAGCTAGAAGTGGAGCCTCGTGTTTCATAGAACCGACCAATTTATAAGAGCACAAGTACAAAAACAATCACCGAAGCGATCAAATTCACGCACTTGAGCCCATATAAACCCGGTAGTCAACTGAAACCACAAAGGATTTCAAACCAACTTGCATACAACCAAGATTACAGTAATTAAACATAACACATCACACGTTACAATATTTCACAGACGGTTTGCAAATAGATTACAACACCTCAGAGTCATTGTTATTACAAAACAATTCTTGTAAAGTAGCGGAAGCAAATAGTTTAACTCACACACACGAGTTCAAATACAAGTACTAGTTTGCTGATCACAACCCACAAAAGCATTTGGATAAGATAAACTGAGATCATGCCCGTGATCTAGTCTTCGTCACTCGCCGGGTGGAGACAATACTTACAGAAGCCTTGACAAAGAAGGTCATCTGCAACCAGAGGGAAATAAACTCTGAGTACAAGAATGTACTCAGCTAGACTTACCCAACGGAAACCAAAACAAATGACACCAAGGATCATGCATAGCTTAATTTAGTGGATCTGGCTGACACTTTCTTTTTGCAGAAAAGCAGAAGTAATAATGATCAACTCTTAACCTGAACTAGCAGTGACTTTTAGCCATTAACCTATCATCTATATTAGCACATGTACTAAGCAAACATTTGATTAAGATGCAAACATTAATAACCATAGTAGGTATAAATCATGGCAACTTATCATCATAATCCATTTAACCATATCATTAAATTAATTGAATCTATGTTGCTACTGCTCAGTCAAATTCTCACTATCCAGGAGAGATGACGATTCGAATCGATTCCTATCTAGCTGGAGGGGTATTCCTAACACAAACCTTGCTTCCCCCATCAGGGTCACAAACAAGTCACCTTTGGTATAATTCAGGAGTCGCGAGTCTGATCAGTGCCGCAAAATTAGAGAACCACTTTGCCATGAGTGCTCGGTGACTTAACCCGCCCTTGGGCTTACGCCAATGGTTCTCCGCACATCCTTACTGCCATCCAGATTGCGACCCTAGCTCGCGTCCCCAGCCTGAATCGAGCTACTAGGCTTCACGGTCGAAACGAGTTATCCAGATAGCTAAATGTTAGGCTGTGTTCAACATGACATAAGGACGTATAGCGTATCGGTCCTTAAACGACACAAACGGAGTCACTATGTCCAAACCTATACAAGACTCCTCCCGGTCTAAATTCATTATTAACATGGTTCTTTTCCACGATAGCAAATATAGCCAACCGTGATCCACCTCATCCTAAAGCTCGTAGGTGATAGGAATCACCCGACTTCTACCGCACTAAGCATGGCTAAGCATTTAGTCTGTTCCTAAACTTAATTAGGATTCAAGTGCGATATCAGGACAAGGATAGATATATAATGCAACAATTGGTTCCAACCAATTCCTATACTTAATGCATCATCAACGAATAAAAGATACTCAAGATATTTGTAAAAACATGGGAGGCTTAATATGCTCCGGGGCTTGCCTTTTAGGAAAGAGGATAGGTGGTGGTCAGGGCACTCGGGAAACTCCTCCTCGGCGGCTGCTTCGTCGATTGCCTAAACCTCAGGCTCCTCCTCCTGGCTTGCTCCCTCGAACTCCAAAAGCGTCACTCCCTATGGCACACCTATTGCATGTATGTGCAAGATAAATATCATGGATGCACACGAACGAAGTTATGAATGCTCGGGGAATGCACATGCTTACTGCAGTCCGCATTTTCCAACTTAAGCTCTATTCAAATCACTTTAACTCACCAAGTTTATACAATCTAATGTACAATTGCTCATCTTCAGTTAAGGACCTAACACCTGCACCTAAGCATGTTCTCAAGTTAGGCTAGCACCTAAACAATCAATGAGAACATCGCAACTGAGCACACACGCAATCATTCGTAATTTAGCAAAACAAGAACTTATATAGCGGTACAGTAAACTGATCATAACCGGAGATCTACAAATTGAAATGACAGGAAACAAGACAATTTGGAAAGCTTACGAAATTTCCTAAAATTCATTTTCAAACCTCAAGGCATGATTCCAACCTTTATCAGGTCGAATTTACAGAACTACATAATCATGTCCAAACAAGACAGAGAGCAAGCAAAACTGTGATCTAATTTTGAACGACTGTAGCTCCTAAACTACTAGGCCAAATACCACCAAATTTTGATAGGAGCTTGATACATAATTTATCTACAACTTTGGTATTCACCATTTTTTAGCAAACCAAAATATCATGGGCAACTTTGTAAAGCCCCGAGAACTGTCCAGAAAGGCATAATGCAAGGAAATATTTATTAACTCATGTTATAAACATATAATTGGACAAAACTAAATTTACTCACTTATCACACATATCACAAGAACACCAGAAAGTAAAGTGTTCACTCCCAATTCATTTCTTTTAATGCCTTTCTTAATTTATTTAATTAATTAAGAGGAATGATAAACATACATGAAAACTGCACAATTTAATCTACAAAAATTACAGTAGGTACTACATGCTCCAAGTAGACTACTGTAAAAACTTCACATCATTTGAGCGAGTATAACATCCTACACAAAAATGACAAGGCATAAAGGCTTAAAATGACATAATTAGGAAACCCTAGTGCAAAGTGTCAAGCAATAGATTTTATATTTTTCCTAGCATCCTTAAGGTACTAGGACATCCTCCAATAAATTTCATGGTCATTGGATTCATAGATAAATTACTAAAATTCACACAAGGATCATTCAATGATAAAAGGAAAATCTATAACTCAAAAATCATATATGCAATGACTCTCAAATTTTTACCAGAGCTTCTACTCAGCAAGAAGAGCTTACAAACATAATTTCATAATTTTTGGAGTAAAGGAACTCAAGATATAATTTAAACAAGTTTGTATTCATTTAAAAACACATTTTAAGTTTCAATTTAATTCTTCTAAAATTTCCACTTCAAGTGTTCATGTTATATTTTTCCTAAATACTACACTTCACCATGATCCTAACAAAATTGGAACCACCCAATTTGGATTTATAAAACTGGAGATACAATTTTTACAAATCAGCAATCAAATCTGGAATAAATGAGCTAGCTTTCTCTAACATAGTGATTGACAGGCAGGACCCAATGGTCAGCCGGGCCCGCATGACAGTGAGACGAAAGCAGAGCACGACAGCTTTGCTCGACGCTGGTCGGCGGAGCTCGCCGACGACGGCATCTCCGGCGACGATGATGGCAACAGCGTGACCGCCTCGACCTCCCGAACCTATCAAGCTACATGGATGGACCTATTGCCGACGATCAAGACGACGACGGCGGCCATGGTGGTGCGGTGGTTTGGCTCGACGGTGTGACACCGGAGCTGGCCACGATAGCTCAATCTACCGACGTGTAGAGCCCCTATATGCTACTGCAAAGCTAACGCACAAGCTTTCATGGTGAAAGGCGGACGGAGGTGACCCGTCCACGACGACGGGGCATGGCGGCGATACTCCGGCGAGGCTGCACGCGGCGAAACGGCTTACTGAGCGTGGCTAGTGAGCAATTGTGGCCACGGCGCGATAGTGGGATTACGGAGGAGCTAACGCGGTGGCACTTGGGCGATGAGGCATGAGCTTGTGCCGTCAATGGCGATGGCGGAGCCGGTGCGCTGTTGCTGCGGTTGCTGTGGTGAGTGGAGGAGGCGAAGGAGAAGCAAAAACAGAAATGTGGCGCTGGGAGGCTCTTGGTCTCATGCTAGGGCTTCCTTTGGCGTGCGGTAGCCCAACATGGCCTGCGCGGTTAGGGCACCGGCGACGCACGGTGTACACGCGGCCTTCAAACTCTGAATCGATCAGGACACTGTAGCATCCATTCAGTTAAGCCATCGACGCCTAACAACGATACTTGATGACCTTCAAACTCCAAATCCGTGATGATCCAGGCTTCGCTGTAATTGACAAAGTGGGAGATCTAAGTGAGGGCTACAACTTTGCCAATTGGAGCTTGAGCTAATTCGGCTTGGTTAGGGAGCTACAAGGCTAACAAGTTGGGTACAGGAAACTGAAACTCGATTTGTGACTTAGAAATTTTTTAGAGCCTCCAAATGAACCTCAAAACTGACTTGTGGGCCCCTTTAGAGCATGTTCTGCACATTTTCATGACTTGGCCTCTAAACAAAGTTTGTTTCTCATATAATTTACTACAACTTTGCTTTAGGTTGCTCAGACATGCAAACACTCTAAGCTATACTTTTTAAATAGTCAAACCAAGGAGCTCTAGAGGTCAACACTAGTCAAACCATGACTTGGAAACTTAATTAGGCAAAATGATCGACATGAACATTGTTCCTAATGACATTCTAAGTATAACTAAGTTGCTTAAGAGTATAATTAGCCACACCACACATTGGTCACCCAAAATCAAGCATCACATGTATTGAAACAAGGAAAAATAAGTGACTTTGTTACTTCTGTTTCAAAACCATGTTTCATGTGTTTCATGAGTTTGTGGCATTGTACTAGCTAACCATGTTTCACTAAAGTGTGTTGCACATGTTGCACTTGAGTGTTACACACTATTCATTTCCCTAAAACAATCACACATAGAATATAACAATATGTTGCAATGTTTCAAAAGCATGTTTCATACAATTCTAAACTCATGAATGGATGAATGATGCTCATGTTTATGAAATGCAAGTGCAAATGTGGAAGCCAAACACCTGGGGTGTTACAGCCTTCCCCCTTATAAAAATCTCGTCCCGAGATTTGACAAGTGTACCATTGTTGATAGAATTCCTTATAACCGTCCCTCAAATAATCTTCTCTTTCCCATGTTGCATCGCGTTCACTACCCTGATTACTCCACATGACCTTGTAAAACTTGACCACCCGACTCTGAGTCACTCGCTCCCGAGTGTCAATTACTCAGACCGGTTTTTCTTCAAAAGTCAAATCAGATTTTAACTCGATATTCCCCAGTGGAACTCTCTCTTCAGGGATGCGAAGACATTTCTTTAATTGGGATACGGGAAAGACATTGAAGATAGCACTCATCTCAGGAGGTAATTGGATCTTGTATGCTACCTTACCACTTTGTCCAATGATTTGAAATGGACCAACATATCTCAGTGCAAGATTTCGCTTCACACCAAAGCGTTGGACACTCTTCATGGGTGAGACTTTTAGATAAACAAAGTCTCCAACTTTGAACTTAATAGATTTTCTACGACGATCAGCATAACTTTTCTACCTAGCTTGAGTTGTGGCCATATGGGTTTGGATAGTACGGACTTGTTCTTCAGCTTCTTGAACAAAATCAATTCCATAATATCTCCTTTCACCGGCTTCAACCCAATTCATTAGGGTTCTACACTTCCGACCGTACAAAGCTTCAAACGATGCCATCTTGATACTCTCTTGATAACTATTATTGTAAGAGAATTCAGCTAGGGGCAACCACTTTTCCCATGAACCCTTAGTCGAGATGACACATGCTCTCAACATATCTTCTAAGATTTGATTCACTCGCTTAGTTTGCCCATTGGTTTACGGATGATAGGCAGAGCTTCTTACTAACTTAGTTCCCAACAATCCATGTAAGTGCTCCCAAAAGCGAGTAGTGAACTATGGTCCTCTATCAGAGACAATAGTGCGAGGTATCCCATGAAGTTGGACTATCTGATTAAAGTACAACTCTGCATAGTCAGTTGGACGAAAATCTATGTGGACAGGAATGAAGTGTGCAGACTTGGTCAGACGGTCTACAATCACCCAAATGGAGTTAAAATTCCTCTGAGTAGTAGGGAGTCCAACAATAAAATCCATACTTATCTCCTCCCATTTCCAACCTGGAATAGAGAGTGGCTGAAGCAATCCAACTTTCATGTGCATAGCTTTGACTCGACAACAAGTGTCACACCTAGCCACATAAGCGGCTATCTCTTTCTTCATCTTGGTCCACCAAAAGCGAGGCTTCAAATCATGATATATTTTGCTACTACCAGGATGAATAGATAATTTCGAGGAATGTGCTTTGAATAGGATTTGATTTCTAAGCTCTCTATCTTTTAGAACCACTAATCTATCCTTGAACCATAACATGTCATTCTCATCTACCCAAAAATGCTTGGTTTCTTGCTCTTTCATCTTGCACTTGATGTGAAACACACCTGAATCTGTCTTCTGTAGCTCGATAATTCAACTCTATAGAGTACAACTGATAGTGATGTTGTGAAGGACTACAGGATGTAGGAGTTTTGACAAATGGAGGTCACTTTCAATCAAAGAGTGGCAATGAGATTTCCTACTTAAGGCATCTACAACGACGTTTGCCTTGCCAGGATGATAGTGCACTTGGAGGTTATAATCCTTGATCAACTCGAGCCATCTTCTCTGACACATATTCAACTCAGGTTGAGTGAAGATGTACTTAAGACTTTTTTGATCAGTGTAGATATTACACACATTGCCAAGCAAATAATGTCTCCAGGCCTTCAAAGCATGAACAACGGCAGCAAGTTCTAAGTCATGCGTTGGATAGTTCACCTCATGCTTCTGAAGTTGGCGAGAGGTATAAGCAATGACTCTACCCTCCTGCATAAGAACACCTCCTAAACCTGTCCCTAATGCATCACAAAACACATCAAAAGGTTTCTCGATATCCAGTTATGCCAGAACCGAAGCCAAAGTTAGAAGGGTTTGCAGGGTGTGAAAAGCCGCATCACACTCGGAAGTCTAGACAAACCTCATGTCTTTTTGCAGCAACCGAGTCATAGGCTTGGCTATTTTAGAGAAATCTAGGATGAAGCGACGATAATAGCCAGCCAATCCCAGAAAACTCCAAACTTCATGCACCGAGATTGGAGCCTTCCAGTCCAACACTTCTTGCACCTTGGTGGGATCTGTGACAGAACCACCCAATTTATACAAGATCAAGTACGGTTGTCCCCGCTAACACGTTGACACACCTATACTTTCACTCATATAAACCCGGTAGTCCGCCGAGTGTCCCGAAAGACCTCGGTAAATCAACATCACAACCAAGATCGCGTGATTAAGCAAATACACATCACATACATCGGGTTGCAGTGGAAATAATATTACAATTGGGTTAACAAATAATAGTACAAGTTTGGGTTTCAAAACTGATTAGTAAAAACAACACATTAATATAAGTTTCAAATATATGGCTAGCATAGTGACATCATCCGACAAAAGCATATAGATGAGAAGTAAGTATAGAATCACCGAGCCCACCGGTGGTTAGCCACCATCATCAACAGGTAGAGAACATCACCTGCAACAAGGTGGGATAAACCCTGAGTACTCGAATGTACTCAGCTAGACTTACCCGTCGTAAACCAGAAATAAAGTGACACTAAGGATTATGCAAGGCTTTCTTTAGTGGGCTAGCTGACTTATTTACGAAAAGCATAAGCTATCATGGAGAAACCATTTTAAGTACTTTGCATCATCTTTATTATGACCTATCCATCTAGGTAAGCACCTGTACTATAGCAATCACTTGATTAACCAATAACATCTAGTTACCAATTTAGATTTAGCATATCCCATACCATCCAGATAACCATCATTGTTCCATAATAATTACTACAATGAAGTAACTCAAGTCAAGTGCTCACTATCCAGGAGCGATGGCGATTCGAATCGATTCCTAACCAGCTGGTGATTTATTCCTTACACAAACCTCACTCACCCGCTAAAGTAAGATATTGATCACCGAGTCAACTTTCCAGGAATCTCGAGTTTGCCAGGAACCACATGTACCCGGGGGCCGACCGACTGCACTTTGGTCTTATCATCTCGCCCCCATGTCCTACCACACCTGCTCCGGCACAGTGCGTTGCGGGCAATCTACTCGGCCTGAAAAATCTCCTAGCTTCGCGGTCGGAAGGTACTTTATCCGGCCAGCTAAATGTAAGGCATGCGTTCAACATGACTCGAGGCCCAACAACGGTCGGTCCTTAATCGCAACAGACGGAAACTAACAGCACCCCAGAACCCTGTCTGGTTGCCTCCAACTTTTTCCGTCCGGTCTCCAATTATCCATCACACATGGTTAATTCCAGGATATTATTCTTTCCATAGCTAAATTCTTCCAGTAACCACCTATAATGTAGGTGACCGGATATCTCCAATTGCTACCGGTCTAAGCAAGGCTAAGCAGTTATTCGATCCTGACCTAACAGGGTAAAAAGGTAATAAGGTAGGCAAGGATAGTAATAAATGCATCAACGGTTTCAATCAACTCCTACAACTTAATGCAACAATATATAACTCATATATAGAAAGAATTGCTTTTATAAATTAGGAGACTTATAATGCTCCGGGGCTTGCCTGGGATCCGACATAAGTCAGTTCAGTTAGCTTGCACCATCCTGGTAACATCTCCGGTTCTAGCATTCGCTTAGTCCTTCCATCTTCAGGATAGATCCATCAAACACTGTCTTCGGGTTTGGCTCCAACATCACGTCCTTCACGTGGTTCATCTAGCGTACCTAGATGAGATGCAATATGCAAGTGCATAAATATGAAGAATAGTACCATGAGACACATCACAAAATAGCAAGCAAGACAAGCATAGTTTACACTAACACACTTAAGTACTTTGCGATGCTTAACTTAAACATCACACAATCTATCATGCTAAGATGGCAAAGAAGACGACAACACCAATCATGACACAAGTTTCCCCAGATCTCAAGTGCTCTAACTCAGCCATCATTCAAGGCATACGTCACACTTAACAATATACAAGCAAGCACTATAATTGGAATCTGCCAATTTCTGGACATGCAAACAGCAGCTACAAGATTTAGCTATAACTGGAGTTACACAAATCCAAATGACTTGCAAGAAGACATTATGGAAAGCTTATGAAATTTTCTACAATTCATCTTTAATCATCTTAGCATGATTCTCAAGTTAACTAAGTCAAATATATCCATTTACAGAAACTGGTCCACAATTGACAGAAAACAGCCATTTCTGAAACCCAACTTTAAATAGCTGTAACTCTTAAACTACTTGGGCAAATGACACCAAATTTTAATAGAAGCTAGATACATGAATTATCTACAACTTTTGTATAAACAAGTTTCACAACAAAGCACATTATCATGAAGAACTTTGCTAAGTTCCCAGATCTGTCCATAAACCACATCGGCAAGAAAATAATTATTAACTTATGTTGCAAATACATAATTGGGCAAAACCAACTTTACCAACATGTCACACATGACTAAAGAACACCAGAAAACCTAGTGTCCATGACCAAATAAATTCTTTTAATGCATTTCTTAATTTATTTTAGATAACAAGGTGACTTAATGAACATATACCAAAAGTGCACAATAACTTCTACAAAAATTACAGTGGCTCACATATCCTCTCAATAATCTACTGTACAAATTTCACTCCATTTGGATATGTATAGCAACCTCTATGAAAAAGACAAGTTGCTAAAGCAAGAATTCATGTGAGAGCAAGATAAACCAATAACTCACTCATACTTCATCCAATACTCATGAAATTTTTACCACACATCAACTATCACATGAGTAGCATGCCACAAAAATTTCACTTCATTTGGAGCCCTACAACTACAGTTATGAAAAAGACAAATACCACTAGCATTACAAACCTAGCTGCATAAATATATTTTTACCGTTAAAACTTTAAAGTAAAACATGTAATATTATAGATATAGTGCATAGAGAATTTTACAAGGATTCCAAAAAGTCCTCATTTACTATTTTACGAATTTTCTACGATTTACTATGAATTTCCAAAGTTCCTACAAAAAAAAATTACAAACCAGTCCTTACGGCACTATTCACATGAGTCACTGACTTCGCAGTTAGGACCTCCCCTTTTCTCGAATTTGAGCGCGAAGTCCATCAGCTTCATCCCTCGGCCGGAAACAGAGCAGTTCGCCGGAGCTCGTGATTCCGGCCGCCGTGGTGATCGCCAGCGACGAAGGAGGGGTCCCGGAGCATCAACGTGCCCAGCCGCACCTGTAGGAGGTCCCAAACTTGGACGAAGACTGCCGGTGGAGGGCCGGCCATGTGAGCCAGCGACGGCCACGGCAGCCTCGCCGGCGCTCGCTCTTCCGGCCACCGTGGTTCTCAACGGTGGCAAAGGAGGGGTGGACGAGCACCAAGGGGGCATAGCGGACTCGTAGGACCATCTTGCATGTCCTGAGATGGGCCAGAATGGCCTAGCTGCGTGCACAGGTGCCCACGGCGGCCACGGCACCTGTGGCAGCGCGCTACGGCCACGAAGAAGGGCCAGGAAGTGGCTCGCAAGGCCAAAGAGAGGGCGGTTGAGCCGGTGGCGCACGCGGTGGGACACAAGAAAGCACGGGGGCAGCGGGAATGCGGCGTCGGCGAGCTTGGCCAGCCGGCCATGGCGGCCGCGCGTCCTGCCTCAGAGCGGAGCGAGGAGAGCGCGAGAGGGAAATAGAGAGCAAGGTTGAGTGGGAGGGCAGGCGGGCGCGGCCTTCACGCGGTCGCCAGCGGGCAGCGGCGTCAGGCTGGCCATGGCGCGTGGCGGCCACACGGCAGCAAAGCCCGTCAATGGTGGCCACGTCCACAGACAGGTGTTGCCCGTTGAGTCATTTCACCGAGCACATGGCGGGCAGCGACGTGGGCAAGGTGGAACACCGTTTTGGGCCTCTTCCAGGCCGAATTAGACATTGGGCCATAAACAAAGTTTGTTCACCTCGGCCTGCTCTATGTTTCTTATTTAAGGTGCCCAGCCATTTGAGCTCTGTAACAGCAGATAATTAAGCTCCAAAATGATAGTGTCAATATGTTAACAGCGATCACGGAAACTCACTTTCGGAGGTCGAAACTCGATCAAACTTAGTGCAACTTTTTGCAGTCTCTTCTCCATAACATAACCTTCAACTTTTATTTTGGGGTCAAGTCGAGTTGCTTAACGAATTTTGGAGAACGCGGAATGCCAACGTCGTTGCTTAGCGAAATTCCAGACTTAGAATATTTCTAAGTGCTGAAATCAGCAGCAAATTTGATCTTGTGACCTCGATTTGACCTGCTTCCAAGATGATCTAGCTCTTAGTCCAAAAACAAAGTTTGTTCTACATGATATGGACTACAACTTTCATTTAAGGTCCAACCTCAAAACTGGTATAGATCCTGCTGTTCTACTTTGACCAAAGTAGGATCACGATGAAGCTTAAATCATCCTTTTTGATCCATTGGAGCATTTTCTTGACCTTTGCCCAACATGAACCTTTCATGACTTTTGTTGTAGAGTTCATCTAGAGTCATTTTGGCAAGGTTGCAAGGTTTGGTTGACATCTCACGTTCTCATTCACTTAATAGTGCAATTCAAGCACTTCGCAAAGTCATTCTAATAAGGATATAACTTATCATTTCATGTGACTTTTTGATTCCAAACTTCATGAAACTTTTCGAGTGTCCAATATAGATGGGTATTGATGTGAGACACATGAAGATATCCCAATCACACCACCCAAGCATATATCTTGAAAAGGGGTCTATAGGCGAGCAAAAGGTGCAATATCCAAGTTTAGGTTGGGGCTCGTTTCTATAGGTTTGACCTTGACATCTTCATCATCACTTAATATGCCATGTTCGAGCTCAAACCCATTGCTTAACTGGTGGCAAACACCCGGGGTGTTACAGGATCCACCATAATTCCACCATCGAATAACACGTGTCTGAGAAAAGGCACCTCACGAAGCCATAATTCACACTTGCTGAACTTTGCATAAAGCTTGTGTTCACGCAATCTAGTGAGAACCACTCGCAAATGTTCAACATGATCTTCCTCATTCTTAGAATAGACCAATATATCATCTATAAATACCACCACAAATTTATCCAACTCAGGCATAAACACCGAATTCATCAAATACATGAAGTGTGTGGGGGCATTGATCAATCCAAAAGACATAACAAGATACTCATACAGACCGTATCTTGTAGAGAATGTAGTTTTTGGAACATCCTCAGATCAAATTTTGATTTGATGATAACCTGATCTCAAATCAATCTTGGAAAAGACTTTTGCTTTAGACAACTGATCAAATAAGATATCTATGCATGGCAGAGGGTACTTATTCTTGATTGTGACTACATTCAAAGGCCTATAATCTACTCACATGCGTAGTGATTGATCCTTCTTCTTCACAAAGATAGCTAGGCACCCCCACAGAGACGAACTAGGACGGATAAGGCCTTTCTTTAGAAGTTCATTCAACTGGATCTTAAGTTTGGCTAGTTCATTAGGAGGCATTCTATAAGGCCTTCTAGAGATGGGCGCTGTACTAGGTAGCAACTCTATCTTGAACTCCATGTCCTGATCTAGGGGCAATCCGGGCAAATCATCAGGAAAAACATCTGGAAAATCACACACGACAGGGATGTCTGCCATAACCCTTGCTTGCACCGCATTAGCCACACAAGAAAGATTGATGTCCCTAGGTAGTTGTACTAGAAAACCTTCCTGATTATAAGGATTTCTGAGCATGACTACTCTAGTCGATGTATCGATAAGCACTCCATGACTGCTCATCCAGTTTATTCCCAATATCACGTTGATACCCAGCCCCAGTAAAACTACCAGATCAACCTGATAACTTTGCCCCTCTATCTCAAATTGCACGTCCCCGACTACAAGCTTGGTTGTGATAGTACCACTAGCAGCCCTAATGCAATAACCCTCACCCTCAATAGTGTATGTTTTCTGCATAAACTTGGATGCAAATGCGGGACTAATAAAAGAATGCGAAGCACCCGAATCAAAGAGTACAACTGTAGGGTTTTGATCAACCAGAAACTTACCAGCCATTACTACCTCTCCTGACAGGATATCAGTAATATTAGTGTGGTTCACCTGTCCCTGACGGCCACCTTGGTAGTTATTCTTCTTAGGGTAAGGACACTTCCTTGCCCAGTGACCTGGCTTGTTGCAGTTCTAGCACAGCATGTTGCTTGGAGGAACATTGGAACTGCCTTGACTGGTAGTGCCCTTAGGAAGAGCAACTATAAAAGCCTTGCAAAATCTAGTCTTGCCTAGATTCTTCTTCAGTGGTAGGAGGAACTTAGCAGCTAATGCCGGAGGATGGAATGGAGCCCTATGTCTGACTGGAGCCTTGGATTGTGAGGCACCTGCCTCATAGGCCCTCTTGTGATTCTTTGAAGCAGCATATACAACATTGTTGTTCTCTTGAGATAAAGCATCACTCACAAACTCATTAAAATGAGCACACTTGCAATTTCCCATAGTCTTCATCAATTTGGGGCTAAGTCCCCGCTTGAAACTAGCAATCTTCTTGGCATCAGTGTCAACAAACTCAGTAGCATACCTTGCAAGGTTATTGAAAGCCTGCAGGTATGCATTCAAGCTCTTGTTCCCCTAGGTCAGCTTCATGAACTTTGTATGCTTGATTGCCATGAGACCAGGAGGAATATAATTTCCCCTAAAAGCAGACTTGAACTGATCCCAAGTGATTTGGGCATTAGCAGGCATAGTGGACCGATAGTGACTCCACCAAATACCAGCTGGCCCATGCAGTTGGTGAGAAGCATATTTGGTCTTCAGCACTTCAGTCAAGCAAAGCAGATGGAATTTCTGCTCGAGAGTGTTCAACCACTCATCAGCTTGGAGGGGCTCTTCAGCCTCCTTGAAGATCGGTGGTTTAGTGTCAAGGAAATCTTTGAAGTCGCTATACTGATTTAGTTTCGGTCCTTGGCGTGCTCCATGACCATCATGATTTGCAATCATGCGGAGAGCCTCAACCATAGTGCGCTGTCCTTCCGCAAGAATTGCCATCAATTCCGTTGGTGTGGGTGGTGGTGGCAGTGGAAGATCATCATCATCACCTGCCGCACTAGTGGAACGAGTGCGAGGCATCTGCAACAATACGCACCCAGCAATTATTGGTGAGGTTAGCATATTAGAGAGGAACAATGTAATTACGCCAAACTAAATTTACTGGAGAGAATGTAAAATTCATACAATAAACAGAGGCAATAATTCATTCTCCAATCACCACATCATCAATTAGATTACTAGCGCCATACGCAGTGCATTCTAACATGACAAGTTTTAAACTTAACCAACAAGATAAGCATTCCAAAGGGAGCGGATTAAGGTACATTACATGCCAAGTTCGAATTAAAAGGTACATCTAATATCAGTCATAGTACTAAGTCCATTACACCAATGACTACAACAGCTTAAACTAGTGAGACTTGCTAACAAACTACTCATCGAAGTGATCACTATCCACATCGGAGACGCCCTGGACTTCTTTAGGATCTTCATCTTCTTCTTCATTTGCAGGTTTAGCTGCATTGATATCCATCTGCACGTCCTCTTCTTCTTCATCGGCCTCAATCACTTGAGGTCCACCCACATTAGGATACCTTGGAATGGGGTGAGGAATAGGAAACAAACGGTTGTTCAGTTGATGGTGCTTAACCTGAAGCTCTTCAAGCTGCTCTTGGAGCTCATGCTCCCTTTGAAAAGCATTGTGGTTAGCCATGATCCAGCCCTAACATCTTTCTTCTACCAACTCTAGGGCTACATCTCTATGACGGGTCACACAGTCCAACTTGTGTACTGCCTCATCTCTCTCTACGGTGAGGTTCATAAGCTGGTTATGAAGCTCATCTCTCTCGCGTGTAGTTTGCCCCCACTACTATAGGCGATAATTTGCAATACCCCGAATCTCATCTACTTCCAGCTGAGCTTGCCCACATGCCTCTGCCCTACGGTGATACTTGCGGGCACACAACCTAAACTTGTGCTGGGCTGTCATTGCCTGCTAGCTTCTTCTAACACACTAGAGAGGGTGTCCAGACTGACTCAACAAAGCTTCAAGACGGCCATCATAGCACTCATTCCTACATTATCGCTCTGAACACGTTCACCACGGCCTCGAACCAAGGCCTGGCCAACTTCTTGGGTCCACTCAGCCTCTATAGGAGCCACTCGGGGAATGGATGCAGCTGGTCCACCCACTAACTCATCTCCAAAACTCTGTGCTATGTCCATAAGCACATCAAGGGCAGCAACTTGCGCGGCTTCCCATGGGCTTTGCCCATCAGTCTCGATGCTCCACCCATGCCACAATGGTCTCGTGGGGTTCTGCGACACTATTAGGGTCACAATGTACCATGGCACATCTCCCAATGGCACCATCTGCCTCCATGTGTAGCGAGGTGCCTCTGGGTACCCAACTGAGCTTAGCACCCTCCAGAGCAAGGTAGGCGTACCAAACTGGTCCAAAAAGGTGCTGCTACCAAGAGGAAACACGGGCACGGCCATCTGTATCAAAAAGGGATGAAACTCTTGTGAGAGGATTATTTTGTTGAGAGATGGGACTTAATAATTAGGATAAGCAATTATAAGGGAGGGAGTAATGCAATATGAATGACATGAGTGAATATGATGCATGCTCGTTCCATACATCCTCACAAACCTAAGAAAATTTAAGTTCTAGTGGAATATATGGTGGCATACATACATTCTCTCAATTAGCGGTAATTAGTCGATCTATACGGTGCGTTGTTATTGTACCTGCAGAAAATTTCATTGCAGCCCAACCCAACAAGATATAATGCTAACAATGAAAGTAGTAAACTAAGATACTCTCTATATATACATCCCCAGATATATATACTTTGGTATCCAAACTACCTGACAGATATACCCACAATTAAGTATCTTCATATGTACATGTATGCAACATGTAAATATTCCAGTAACCACAACTAACTCTCCCCTAGACCGATAGTTGGACGGACATGCTCTCACAACTCACACTTACCTTAGCGTAGAGGCAATTGATCCATACATTACCATTCAAGCGAATGGCACCCATGCAATAGCACGCCACATGGACGACGAAATAGAAACAATCAATTTCCCCTAAGTTAGTAATTATATAAACCACCTAGAAGTCCTTAAGTCGGCTACAAGGGATGTGATCACCAGCACACTATAAAATTTCAAATTTTTAAACACTTATATATAACTATAAGTTGGAAAACCGTTTTAACAACAAAAGCTTTTGTTTTTAAATACCCGTATGACATGTTTAGTGTTGAATCTAGCTCTAATGCCAGCTGTCACAGAACCAACCAATTTATAAGAGCACAAGTACAAAAACAATCGCCAAAGCGATCAAATTCACGCACTTGAGCCTATATAAACCCGGTAGTCAACTGAAACCATGAAGGATTTCAAACCAACTTGCATACAATCAAGATCACAGTAATTCAACATAACACATCACACGTTACAACATTTCACAGATGGTTTACAAATAGATTACAACACCTCAGAGACATTGTTATTACAAAACAATTCTTGTAAAGTAGCAGAAGCAAATAGTTTAACTCACACACATGAGTTCAAATACAAGTACCAGTTTGCTGATCACAACCCACAAAAGCATTCGGATAAGATAAACTGAGATCATGCCCGTGATCTAGTCTTCGTCACCCGCCGGATGGAGACAATACTTACAGAAGCCCTGACAAAGAAGGTCATCTGCAACAAGAGGGAAATAAACCCTAAGTACAAGAATGTACTCAGCTAGACTTACCCAACGGAAACCAAAACAAATGACACCAAGGATCATGCATAGCTTAATTTAGTGGATCTGACTGACACTTTCTTTTTGCGGAAAAGCAGAAGTAATAATGATCAACTCTTAACCTAAACTAGTAGTGACTTTTAGCCATTAACCTGTCATCGATATTAGCACCTATACTAAGCAAACATTTGATTAAGATGCAAACATTAATAACCATAGCAGGTATAAATCATGACAACTTATCATCATCATCCATTTAACCATATCATTAAATTAATTGAATCTACATTGCCGCTGCTCAGTCAAGTTCTCACTATCCAAGAGAGACGGCGATTCGAATCGATTCCTATCCAGCTGGAGGGGTATTCCTAACACAAACCTTGCTTCCCCCATTAGGGTCACAAACAAGTCACCTTTGGTATAATTCAGGAGTCGCGAGTCCGATCAGTGCCGTAAAATTAGAGAACCACTCGCCATGAGTGCTCGGTGACTTAACCCGCCCTTGGGCTTACGCCAATGGTTCTCCACACATCCTTACTGCCATCCAGATTGCGACCTCTGCTCGCATCCTCGGCCTGAATCGAGCTACTAGGCTTCGTGGTCGGAACGAGTTATCTGGCCAGCTAAATGTTAGGTTGCGTTCAACATGACATAAGGACATACAGTGTATTGGTCCTTAAACGACATAGACGTAGTCACTATGTCCAAACCTATACAAGACTCCGCCCGGTCTTAATTCATTATTAACATGGTTCTTTTCCACGATAGCAAATATAGCCAACCGTGATCCATCCTCATCCTAAAGCTCACAGGTGATAGGAATCACCCGACTTCTACCGCACTAAGCATGGCTAAGCATTTAGTCCATTCCTAAACTTAATTAGGATTCAAGTGCGATATCAGGACAAGGATAGATATATAATGCAACAATTGGTTTCAACCAGTTCTTATACTTAATGCATCATCAATGAATAAAACATACTCAAGATATTTGTAAAAACATGGGAGGCTTAATATGCTCCGGGGCTTGCCTTTCAGGAAAGAGGACGGGTGGTGGTCAGGGTACTCGGGCAACTCCTCGACGGCTGCTTCATCGATTGCCTGAACCTCGGGCTCCTCCTCCTAGCTCGCTCCCTCGAACTCCAGAAGCGTCACTCCCTCCGGCACACCTATTGCATGTATGCGCAAGATAAATATCATGGATGCACATGAATAAAGTTAGGAATGCTCGGGGAATGCACATGCTTACTGCAGTCCGTATTTTCTGACTTAAGCTCTATTAAAATCACTTTAACTCACCAAGTTTATACAATCTAATGTACAATTGCTCATCTTCAGTTAAGGACCTAACACCTGCACCTAAGCATGTTCTCAAGTTAGGCTAGCACCTAAACAATCAACGAGAACATTGTAACTAAGCACACACACAATCATTCGTAATTTAGCAAAACAAGAACTTATATAGCGATATAGTAAACTGATCATAACCAGAGATATACAAATCAAAATGATAGGCAACAAGACAATTTGTAAAGTTTATGAAATTGCCTACAATTCATTTTCAAACCTCAAGGCATGATTCCAACTTTTATCAGGTCAAATTTATAGAACTACATAATCAGGTCCAAACAAGACAGAGAGCAAGCATAACTGTGATCTAACTTTGAATGATTGTAGCTCCAAAACTACTAGGCCAAATGCCACCAAATTTTGATAGGAGCTTGATACATAATTTATCTACAACTTTGGTACTCACCAGTTTTTTAGCAAACCAAAATATCATGGGGAACTTTGTAAAGTCCCGAGAACTGTCTAGAAAGGCATAATGCAAGGAAATATTTATTAACTCATGTTGTAAATATATATTTGGACAAAACCAACTTTACTCACTTATCACACATATCACAAGAACACCAGAAAGTAAAGTGTTCACTCCCAATTCATTTCTTTTAATGCCTTTCTTAATTTATTTAATTAATTAAGAGGAATGATAAACATATATGAAAACTACACCATTTAATCTACAAAAATTACAGTAGGTACTACATGCTCCAAGTAGACTACTATAAAAATTTCATATCATTTGAGCAAGTATAAAATCCTACACAAAAATGACAAGGCATAAAGGCTTAAAATGACATAATTAGGAAACCCTTAGTGAAAAGTGTCAAGCAACAGATTTTATATTTTTCCTAGCATCCTTAAGGTACTAGGACATCCTCCAATAAATTTCATGGTCATTAGATTCATAGATAAATTACTAAAATTCACACAAGGATCATTCAATGATAAAAGGAAAATCTGTAACTCAAAAATCATACATACAATGACTCTCAAATTTTTACCAGAGCTTCTACTCAGGAAGAAGAGCTTACCAACAAAATTTCATAATTTTTGGAGCACAGGAACTCAAGATATAATTTAAACAAGTTTGTATTCATTTAAAAACACATTTCAAGTTTCAATTTAATTCTTCCAAAATTTCCACTACAAGTGTTCATGTTATATTTTTCCTAAATACTATACTTCACCATGATCCTAACAAAATTGGAACCACCCAATTTGGATTTATAAAACTAGAGATACAATTTTTACAAAACAGTAATCAAATCTGGAATAAATGAGCTAGCTTTCTCTAACATAGTGACTCACAGGCAGGACCCAGTGGTCAGCCGGGCCCGCATGACAGTGAGACGAAAGCAGAGCACGGCGGCTTTGCTCAACGTGGGCTGACGGAGCTCGCTGATGGCAGCGTCTCCAGCGACGATGATGGCAACAGCGTGACCGCAACGACCTCCCGAACCTATCAAGCTACATGGATGGACCTATTGTCGGCGATCAAGACGACGGCGGTGACCGTGGCGGTGCGGTGGTTTGACTCGACGGCGTGACGCCGAAGCTAGCCATGATAGCTCAATCTACCGACACGTAGATCCCCTATATGCTACTACGAAGCCAACGCACAAGCTTTCATGGTGAAAGGCGGACGGAGGTGACCCAGCCACGACGACGGGGCACGGCGGCGATACTCCGGCGAGGCTGCGCGCGGTGAAATGGCTTACCGAGCGCGGCTAGTGAGCAATTGTGGGCGTTGTGCGACGGTGGGATCACGGAGGAGCTAACGCGATGGCACTTGGGTGATGAGGCATGAGCTTGCGCCATCAATGGCGACGGCGGAGCCGGTGCGCTGCTGCTGCGGTTGCTGCGGTGAGCGGAGGAGGCAAAGGAGAAGCCAAAACAGAAATGTGGCGCTGGGAGGCTCTTGGTCACATGCTAGGGCTTCCTTTGGCGCGCGGCAGCCCGACGTGGCCTACGTGGTCAGGGTGCTAGCGACGCGCGGCGTACACGCGACCTTCAAACTCTGAATCGGTCGGGACACGGTAGCATCCATTTAGTTAAGCCATCGACGCCTGACAATGATACTTGATGACCTTCAAACTCCAAATCCGTGATGATCCAGGCTCCGGTGTAATTGACAAAGTGGGAGATCTAAGTGAGGGCTACAACTTTGCCAATTGGAGCTTGAGCTGATTTGGCTTGGTTAGGGAGCTACAAGGCTAACAAGTTGGGTAGAGGAAACTGAAACTCGATTTGTGACTTAGAAATTTTTTAGAGCCTCCAAATGAACCTCAAAACTGACTTGTGGGCCCCTTTAGAGCATGTTCTGCACATTTTCATGACTTAGCCTCTAAACAAAGTTTGTTCCTCATATAATTTGCTACAACTTTGCTTTAGGTTGCTCAGACATGCAAACACTCTAAGCTATACTTTTTAAACAGTCAATCCAAGGAGCTCTAGAGGTCAAGACTAGTCAAACCATGACTTGGAAACTTAATTAGGCAAAATGATCAACATAAACATTGTTCCTAATGACATTATAAGTATAACTAAGTTGCTTAAGAGGATAATTAGCCACACCACACATTGGTCACCCAAAATCAAGCATCACATGTATTGAAACAAGGAAAAACAAGTGACTTTGTTACTTCTGTTTCAAAACCATGTTTCATGTGTTTCATGAGTTTGTAGCATTGTACTAGCTAACCATGTTTCACTAAAGTGTGTTGCACATGTTGCACTTGAGTGTTACACACTATTCATTTTCCCTAAAACAATCACACATAGAATATAACAATATGTTGCAATGTTTCAAAAGCATGTTTCATACAATTCTAAACTCATGAATGGATGAATGATGCTCATGTTTATGAAATGCAAGTGCAAATGTGGAAGCCAAACACCTAGGGTGTTATATCATGGCTCTCCCCACCGTGCTCATTGGCTCGGCCACTTTCACATTGGCCCTCGCCAAGATCGTGGCCCGCCCCAGCACTGGTGATCCCACTTCTGGACCTAAGGTTCATCTGAAGAGACAAGAACCAACCACTTAGGACAACCTTTCAGATCAGAAGCAATGGATTAGAGAAATGGCAAGACATTTATTAAAGCATTCTTGTTGTTATCCTATCAATTTACCAATCCAAATTATACGTGTAGGGGGACTTAGTTTAAGCAATGTACTATTATCATGATGCATGTATTGGCCTATACGCTCACTCAAGCCGGAATATAGCAACATTCGCAAAAATTTTGGCACATCGCACACTCACTTTCTGTATGCTAAGCGATTTCTTACGCAACGTAAGTCAGTGTACCTACAGAAAACTAATTAGATAAAACCAGTGCCGCTATCCTAGATAGACCATATTGCTAGGGCTTATACTTATTTATATAACTTTAGCGCATCCTACTTTTCACAAAACTTTTGTTGGTCAAATTTTAGGTTTTTGGAAAAGAGTGATGAACTCGTAAACTCATTATTGGCTATAGTACCAATTGTGGCAGAACCACCCAAAATAACACACTTACAGAGGCACTCGTCTTCCACCAGACACTAAGCACCCTGAAAGCAAGCTACAACAGATGGTATCCAGTCGGGCACACCCCAAGGGAGAGCCCAAAAGATCCACATTTTTTCCCAAGGATCCAATAATGAGAATGAGTTATAATATTTAATCCATTTCATACATCCAGAGTTCTTAAAAATTACATTATTACATTTCCAAAGTCAGAGTGTGGAATCTTAAACAACAGGATGAAAAATAAACATCTAACGCTAAGGAACAAGGATCCATCTGTGCCCACAAGAAGAATTGTTCACATAACGGTACTCCTCAAGCATTACCTGCAACAGGGGTAAATAAACCCTGAGTACACAATGTACTCGTAAGACTTATCCGACTAATGGGAATAGTTTCCCAACTCCAAGGGATATGCACAGCTTTATGGTTTGTTGGGTTTCCTTTTTCTAGAAAGCAATACTAATAGTGAGTCCTCATTTATGTTATTATTAGCGGCCATGATTAACTATTTACCTAAACATTCTATGTAAGCACTTGTTCTACTTTCAAGCAAGAGTTGAACAATCAGTTCCATTTCATCAACTTTCATCTTTTAGTTCTTACTATGGTGCTAGACTGTAGACAAGCCATACCGGAACACCGATGATTCATGAATCAATGCCCCTAGCTAGGTACTCTGAAAACACATGCCCCGCTTGTACCCCAGACACAAGCAGGACCAACCCATCATCCTCCTGTCATGGGTCTAGGTCCCATGTCCAAACTTGGACTCCAAGCCCCTGCTCCTAAGTCCCGGACTTAGTGCGGTGCAAGGACCTCCATCGTCTCCGCCTCCAATCAGTCGGTCCGGAAAGAGCCAGAACCCACGACAAGAGAGCAATAAATCTTCCCTACGCCCATACTCAAGTATGTGCTTAGGATAATAGATCTATGACTTGCCTAGAGCCCAATACAACGCTCGGTCCTTAACCAACATAGATAGGGAAAAAGTGTAACCAAGCTATGCCCTGTTGGCCACAGGACACAACCTCTTACACCCACCAATACCCAAACCATATCCCTGCACGGTCTCCATTTTCCTTTCCACCATTTTATCATGAGTGATCATAATTTTCACCTGTTGTGTGTAACGGCACTTTACTCACGCTACCAAAATCCTAAGCATAGCAGCTACTCGATCTATACTAGTAGGACTCATAGGTAGATATATTTATGCATGTAGTTTCCATAAAATGCTTGTAACGTAAATGCACATCATATATATATATATTCAGTGATCATTAAAAATATGGGTTATGCACCGGGGCTTGCCTTGGGTAGGCGATGTATCAACAAAGTCAGCAACAAATGGCTCTGGGGCTCCCTCTTGCACGAGGATCTCCTCCTCGTACTCTTCAATGACCTCCTCATAGTCCTGTTCGTCCACGGGCATGAACTCTACCAACTCGTGATCTACATGCATGAAATGATGATGCAACACTTAGTAATACGGACAACAGCAACTCTTAAAATGCGAATACACCTATCAATCTACTAAGCTAGTTCTACCAGCTAAGGTGCTAAGTTATCTACTATTACCATTAACAAGTATAAAGCATAACATATATTATCTTAGCAACTAAAGGTATTCTTACTCTTAATACCGATTTACTCTATATATGATAAAACAAGGGTACTAGCTATTCTATTTATCAACCTACTCTAGTGCTACAAAAATTACAGTGAGTGCATAATAATCTAATGAGCCTACTGTAAAAATTTCATGGCTAAACCTATCATCAATTTGCCACAAAAATTCCTACAAATATTAATCTATATAATACTAAGCTTTCCAATCAAATGGACCCTGTAGCCCTATCAACTATTTCCCTGTCTCACTGATGTTCTCACTAACCCCCCTGGCTTGCTTCGAATTCATGTCTCACAGTCCTTGGCTGGAACTTAACAGAGGTCACGACATCACTGGCCAAACAGTCGGCGAGCATGAACCTCCTCGGCCTTAACCAACACCTCCCTAACACTCTACGAGCGAAGCGCCATTGATCGAGGTATCATACACTAAAAACGATGCAGCGCGTAGGTGTGACCATGCACCACGGCGGGGTCTGGCCGTGGCAACACCAACACCGATGAAATCACCCAACTCAACGCTACCAACACTACCTAGACTCCATGCCTAGCATACTGGTAACATCCTAGAGGTCCTAGACATACCCATTCTACTCCCAAATGAGCTGGCCACGTACACTGCATCTACACAACGTTCACCCGAGGCGACCATGCGCTCCGACGAGCCTCAGCCCTAACCGGCTCAATCACCTACCCTAGGAGCAAGTGGACCTCACCAAATAAGTGTAGGACAGACATCGTGGGGCTTGGCAAGATGGTTGGCCACTGAGCATGGGGTGGCTCTAGTTCACGCCGACTGCGGCGAAGGCGTTCCCGGCGACCAACTGCTCCATCGGCGAAACCACTGCATGGGCAAGTCAACCAAGTCAAGGAGACGCAATTGCATCGCTCAATTGAGACAAAGGATCAAGGATCGACGCCCTGGCCAAGCACCCGCCTCGATGGCCATGGCGGACAGTCGTGGGGAAAACGCTCTGCATTACCTCACTGTAGGATGGAAGCTCACTAGGATGACTCCAATCGTTGGCTGACTAACTAGGGCTAGTTGGGTGCATGGTTAATTGGAAGGAGGTGGACTACGCAAGGCTAATTGGATGGACGACGGCATTCGGACTTAAGGGGATCGACAACGGGGGGAAACTCCTAATTGAAGCCCCGACACCGTACAGCCGCAACAGTGCAAGCTTGGCGCGAAGCTAGACTCCATCTCAACCTCCAGATGTGCGCCATTACGAGGGTAGGGCCAAGCTCTGCGGGTTTTGCCTTGGCGTGGCTCGGCTGGCGCGATTCAAGGCGACGGGACGGGAAGCTTGGCATGGCGCATTTTCTAATTGGGAGAGGACGGCAGCACGATGGTGATGGCTCCACATGCGCGTACAAGTCCGGACACAATGACGTGCGACCGCAGCGCCATGACTTGCAAGACGACGGCTGGCTCGGCATAGCGCGCCGCAGAGGCTGACGCCTGGTTCGGGGAGGCAATAGCGTGGCGACGCATCGCGCGTGGACATGATGGCGAGGGCAAGGCGGCAGGCCCATGCGAGTGCAGCCGTGAAGGGTCAACAGGCAGCAGTGATCGTGTGGCAGCGATGGTCGGAGCGTAGCGCGACCGAGTGCGCAGCTTGATGCGACGGCGAGCAGCGTGGCTCAGGCGGACGTGATGGCGGGCAGAGTAGCCAGGCTCGCTTGCGCCGTGCGCGTGCGTGCGTGAGCGTGTGACGGGGCACATCAACGGCAGTGTGCGTGCCAGGGGCAGGCCAGTGCCGCGCGCCAAGCCGAACCGAAAGCCTAGTGACCGCGGCCAGACGCTGCAATCGTTCAGGGAATGTGTCTTGCACTGCTTTTTAAAGCGTCCCAAAAACCCACCTCAATGCTTCAATTGCTAAACCAACTATTTTATGCTCGAGATGGTATATCAAGCTACTAAAACAAACCCTAAGTCCACGCCACTACTTAATCCGATTCTCCTATAAAAATTCCCAAACTTAGCTTCGTCGACCTATTTTTTGACTTAAGAAAATGACTAAGTTTTTGTTCGGATTCGCGTCAACTTCTATTTCCAAGCTATTAAGTAAGCTATCTAGCGAATCCCGTTCTCGACCGCGAGTATTTCATCGCCACCTACGAAGTTTGTACTACAAATTTTATTAAAGTGTCGGGTATGCGTTCTATAGCATTTTCGTTCAATAAAAATTCGTCTAGAACCCTACCATGAAATATAACATTCGTTTCGTGTTTCCAATGAACATTTCAAGTTACGTATATTGCTTTACACACTATATTACACACATTTACACACAGCGGCGGATCCACAGGGGGGGCTGGGGGGGCTCCAGCCCCCCCTAATTTCTTGATTTCAAGCCTAATCACTGTAGCAAAAGCTTGATTTCACCATTAAATCTTCATGCAACTCAACATCTCCATTGTTTTAGCCCCCCCCCCCTTATCCCGCATCGTGCATCCACCACTGTTTACACATAAGTATGATGCATGCAGTGTTTTAGCAAAAGACTGTATAGTGTAACACCGAGGGTGTTACACTCGAGCTCGCGCAACCACTTGCGCACTCCAAAGAGAGGGGAGTTCGTGCAAGAGAGGGAGGGGTGTTGGCTGAACGGAGTTGGCGAGGGGATAGGGCATCGGTTGAGAGGGATTGAAGTAGGGTTTTGGCGGGCCTTGGACCTCATTGGCACAGGCAGGCCTCATAAGGGGTTCACTTCTGAAAATAGGTTCTAGTTTCAGAGACCAAACTTTTAAGAGGCCTGCCTATATTAATCAATTTCTCAAAGACAGATTATCTCCTAAAATGAATTGGCCGCCTTCAAAGTTCATTAGGTATTTATGGAGATATGTATGAGTTTTTGTCGTCTCTGCAAATAAAAGTTGTTGCTTCCTAAAATCAATTTTGTGCTCTCTCCGTTCCAAATATATAAGACGTTTTAGGTTTTTCTACATATATTAATTTTACTATGTATGTAGACATAAATGTATATCTAGATACATAGCAAAATCTATGTATCTAGAAATGGTAAAATGTCTTATTATTTGGAACAGAGGGAGTAATAGTGAATGCAGTTAACCAAGCATGTATTTGTACATTTGAAACCAATCACGACCATAACACTGCGTAGTTTCCTATGAAGCAAACTAAACAACAGTGAGTTGTATAGCCTTGTCTAAGTTAATGACATGTTGCATACAACCTAATACAATATATAATACAGTGCGAGCAGCCAATCAAATCCTAAAAGGAGTCTAGGATTGGATGGAGAAGTATTTTATTGGTATAATAGAAAAGCATGAAAATAGTGATAGAAGCCTTCCAAAGCCGACTATTTGCTTGCTGCAGCTGCGGTGTTTTCAAATCGAGCTTGTCACAATGTAGGTTTGGCAACTCCGTGTTTGATTGCGGCTGCATACTATGCATGCCAAAAGTGTGGCAGCCTTCGTAGTTTCTCATGGCCAAAACAAAAACATGGTGGATGCTGAAAGCCAGGAGCGCCACATTTTTTTCGTCGCGCGGTGTGGCTTTTCACGTGCTGCGGTACAAGCAAACGGGACACCGTAGTAGTTGAGACTTGAGATGTTGAGGTCTGTTGCCACTTGGACGCGCCGTGCAGCCGCCCAAACCGCCTGCCCCGCGGCGACCGCCGTCCGGACTCTGGAGCGAGCGAGCTCCGTTCGGTTTCGTTTCGTCTCCGCGCCGCGCGTCCGGTCACCCCGCCCCCCCGGTCCACTCCACGCCGTCTGCCCTCCCGGACTTCCACTACCGTCCGATTCCCGTCGCCTCGCGCGCCACAGGCGCGGGCGGGCAGAAGCAGCAGCGGAAGCCGACCGCCGTCCCTTTCCCTTTCCCTCTCCCGAGAGCCCCTCCCTCCTCCATAAATGGCCGCGCCGTGGTGACAGACAGCGGCACCGCTGCTCCCATCTATCCCAGCCGCATTCGCTCCTCCACCCCCGGCCCCTTCCAGAAACCCCGTCGGAGTCCGTGGCCATCGACGCCACCAAGTGGCGCTGACCCGGACCTGACTGCTGAGGAGGGTATCGCGGGCGCGCCGAGATGCAGAGCATGGCGGCGTCCTGCTCGTCCGCCTCCTCCTCTAGAACATGGGCCGCGGCGCGCCGCTGGCCCGCGCCCCCATCCCTACCCCACTCGCGCCACGTCGCCTTCTCGTCCTCCTCCTACCCCTCTTCTTCTCATGGCTGCCGCTGGCCGGTCGCCGGCGCGCCCAAGCTCCCGCTCGACATTCGCGGGGGCCTGCGGCCGCTGCCCTCGCCACTGCTCGCGCCGGGCGTCGCCGCGGTGAGGACGCGGGCAGCGGCGGCCACGGCGTTGCCGCCGGCCGCCGGTATGCCGGAGGGCCCCGGCGGCATTTCGCGGACGCTGCAGCTCGGGACCATGATCCTCGTCTGGTACCTGCTCAACATCTAAAACAAGCTGGTCCGCCGTTTCGTCCCGTTCTTCAGGTCTTTTCCTAATGGGGTTGTTCAACCGTATCGAACCTTCTAATTACATTGTTTTGGAATTTGTGCGTCGATCAGGTTCTGAAAGCGATACCCTTCCCTTACACCATCACCACCTTCCAGTTCGCATCCGGATCCTTCTTCATCACACTCATGTGGCTGCTCAATCTGCATCCCAAACCGAGGCTCTCCCTCAAACAGGTACTGTGTAATAAACAAAAAAAGAAGGTTACTACTCACCTTTGCTGTGACCTGCAGCTGTAAGATATTATAGATTTTAGTACAAGATAGCTTGACGCTCCAATTGACTAAGCTGCACCGATGTAAAACTGGTTAGCTGATGCGATGAGTTGTTATTCATTTGCTGATGCAGTATGCAAAGCTCCTGCCTTTGGCTTTGATCCACATGCTTGGAAATGTTTTCACCAATATGAGTTTGGGCAAGGTGGCTGTCTCCTTCACGCACACCATCAAGGCCATGGAACATTTCTTCTCGGTCCTCCTCTCTGTCCTGTTCCTAGGAGCGGTAATTGGTTGGTTCACACCTTGGTAGGTTATTTGCCCTTAAAGGTGGATACTCCATATGAACCTCTGTTTCTCTATTCTAATGTTTCTACAGACGCCTTCTCTATTGGTGTTGGGTTCACTCGTCCCTATTGTTGGTGGAGTTGTATTGGCGTCCATGACTGAAGTTTCTTTCAACTGGTAATTTATTGCTTCAAAGTGTCAAAGAGTTTACTCAAAGCAATATTGTGTATTTGATTCTAATATTAGGAGAAAACAGGATTGGATTCTGGAGTGCCATGGCTTCGAATCTTACGAATCAATCGTGGAATGTTTACAGCAAGAAAATTCTCGCTGATAAAGAGGTGAGCTTTTTGCTCTTATAATGTTCCCTAACTGTAGATTCACAACAGTTCAGCATGATATATGCTGTGAACACTGCACCCCTTAACAAAACTTGTTCTTGTTACAGGACAGTTTGGATGACATAAATCTCTTCTCGATAATAACTGTCATGGCATTCTTGTTATCTGCTCCACTGATGCTATCTGTAGAAGGCATCAAGTTTAGCCCATCGTATCTACAGAATGCTGTAAGTGTGGCCAGCATGGAAAACAAGAAACCTCGGAATATTTCAACTCTTCACTGACATGAAATTGCTGAATACTAAATTTTCTGGGTTTGCAGGGAGTTAATGTAAAAGAATTATGTGTAAGAGCGGCACTTGCTGGCACATGTTTCTATTTTTACCAACAGGTGAGGCCAGTCTCCACTAAAAACATTTTTTGTGGTCTCTCAGAGGTTGCTAAAATTGTCTGTTAGTGGCTACTGCGGTTGGCTAGATCCAAACAAACTACTTACTATTTGCTTGCAGATAATATATATGTTTTGTCCATTGTTTTATTGCTAGGATCAGCTCCTTCCAGTTAAATATGATATTATCTTCAGTTATGTTGAATAATTTTTCAGCTCTCCTATGTCATCCGATGAAAAAAATATAAAGGGCGTACCCAGTGCAGAGAGCTCCCGCTCTGTACGGGGTCTGGGGAAGGATGTCAGTGGCAAGCCTTACCCTCGCCTGCAGTGGTGAAGCCAGGGTAAACGGTCGTCGGGGTCAATATTCATGCTACTAAGTGCTAATTCATAGGTTACAATGTAATATAATATTATGTTATCAAATTGATAAGGTTTCTCTCTATGGCTATGATCCTTCATCTTGTGAAAGCAAACTATCACAACGTTAATTGGAACTGAGGCTAGAAATACGGGTTCTACAAAGCATATAATACAAACATTCATAAATTCATCTTCAATATAACTTCTCAGTATAGTCTTCACTGAAAAAACACTCTTAACCAATGGAGTGGTGTGTGGTGATAGGAAGAACTAGTACTGAGAAGCCGAAAGACCAAAGGAAAAGCTAATGTTTTTTTTTTACCAACCATAATGCACGGCCATGCCTATATTGTTAAAAGTCGCCTAGATACCTGGCATCTGGTTGAATAAAAGAGCACGTTCTTTACTGCTACTGAAGAAGCAACACAATGTAGTAACTGTTTTTTGAGTTCAAATTGTATAGCTGAAAAAAATAAAACCCTAAAACCTCACTGTTCATACTTTATCGTTAATTACCAATTGAAGATTGGGTATCAAAACTTACCTCAGCTCCCCCAGGTGCTTGAGACACAGGAGATGAGTAGAGAACTTCTCTCTAGAGGCCGCTGCCAAGCCGTCACTCGTTAGGCACTCAGGCTCATCACTGGGATTCCGTACGGCGGCCGCCAGGAATCCAATCGGCAATCGCCGCCACGAGGATTTGCGCTGGGATTCCGTCTGGCGGCCAGCCAGGCACCCTATCGGCAATCACCGCCACGAGGATTTGCGCTGTGAGAAGATGAGAATCACGAAGTCGAAAGGGCGACCAGCGACAGCCTGTAGGGGCGGCCGGAGGAAAGGGCAAGGAAAGTACGTACTCCGTATGCACGTATAGGCTTCTGGGCTGCTCTAATGGGTTGGAAAGCCGAGGAGATGGACTTTCGGTGCTGTAACCTGCTGGGCTGCCAATCTACCGGGGCCTGATATATTTTTTACTGGGGTCTTTGCCGGTAAAAAATACCTAGGTATAAAGAGCGACGGAAGCCCGTCGGGGTCGGCCGACCCCCAATGAGTTCACGTAGCTTCGCCCCCTGCTCGCCTGTGAGGAGATCGTGAATCGAATTTAGGATCTTTCGGTCACGGACGATAAGACTCGCACCAGGCTCGTCTTTTCGATAAAAAAATATGTTCAATAATTTTTAGTTTTTCTTTTTGAGCCTAAAAAGTATCGGGTTTTCCACATAAGCGTCTATCAGTTTTTGGATTATCTCTTATCTACGAGCAAGGCTAATAATACAGTCGGCTTACTGGCTGTAAGGTTCTTTGCAGCCTTCTTTCAGCCTACTCATATAGTAGTTAGCTCTTTACAGTTAATACATGGCCCACTTGTCTCTCTCACATACTTTCTTGGTTCTTGTGCCCAAGCCGGATGTAAGCTTACAGCCCGCTTCTTCTCTGTCTTCTCCCCTCTCTCCTCCACCTCAGCGTTTAGTCGACTTACAGTCTAATATTAGAGCAAGTATAATAGCAGGCTGTAAGCCGACTAAATGCTGAGGTGGAGGAGAGAGAGGAGAGGAGAGAGGAGAAGCGGGCTGTAAGCTTACAGCTGGTTTTGGCACAAGAACCAAGAAAGTCTGTGAGAGAGATAAGTGGGCCATGTATTAACTGTAAAGAGTTAACTACTATATGAGTGGGCTGAGAGAAGGCTACAGAGAACCTTACAGCCAGCAAGCTGGCTGTATTATTAGCCTTGCTCTTATACTTGCTCTAACTGTTACTTTGAATTCTGTTGCACACTGAATTACCTCTAATAAAGTCTCTATTTATTTCTTGGCAGGTTTCGTACAGTTTATTGGCCAGAGTATCTCCTGTGACCCATTCGGTTGCCAACTCTCTTAAACGTGTGGTAGTCATTGTGTCATCCGTTCTCTTCTTCAGAACTCCAATTTCACCTATAAATGCCTTAGGTACAGAAGTGATTCTATCCTTCATGCAAGTACCAGTTACTGACCATCTCATCTATGTCTGAATTGTAAGTTTTCTTCCTTGGCTGCAGGAACCGGTGTTGCTCTTGCTGGAGTTTTCCTGTACTCTCAGTTCAAAAAGCTAAAACCAAAGACTAAGGCTGCATGAAAACAACCACCTGACGAGGCAACAAACTATAGAAGGATCGAGAATTTGGAACTATCAACTGATGCGGTGAAGCAGACTTGCCTTCACGGTAGCAAACACCTATCGTTTCCCCATGTTTATCTTAAAAAGCATATGTTCTCTTGTCAGCTTCTTTGGCTGCGAGAAGCTTGTACTAAGTTTACTCGAGGTGTGGTGGAACAAGTGAGCAACGCCGACATAGCATTTTCAGGTAGATTTCAAGAGAATACGAATTTTGGCACATACTTCTGGATGTCTCATTTTAGTGGTAGCCTGATACTCTTTAAATGTCAATGAGATTATACATCACTTCCGTCTTCATGTCATTCAGTTGAACTGGCAGAATGCTCAATAGATTGAGTTCACATCAAAATATGGTCCAATGTTTTCTTTCTATTCTATCATTTTTTTGACAAACTTTGTGTTTTTTGTTGAAAAAAAATATATCCTGGTTCCTGGATATAGTATATATGAAACAGACAGAATCACAGAATTAACAGGTGATATTGATAGCTTAGGCAGCTTAGCCATGATTGATAAAAAGATATATCGCCTTTGTTCATGATTTATAAAAGAAATCGCCTTTGTGGATGAGAGCAGTTGAGAAGGTATTCACCATGAAAAACATTAGTAAAAAAAAACAGTAAATACAGAGCGATTGTCAAAGTAGTTTTTTTTGGATATTCTTCAATCGCTTCATGTTCCACGTGAGCCAAATCTGAGTGTCAACAAGAAGACTGCACAATTAGCTCCGTCCAGTCCAATTCACCTAGCACCACATATGCACTTCTAGAAAGGGAAAGAAATGTAAATAAATCCCAAAATTAAGTGGTGCACAGTCATAACTCATAAACAGTAATATGTGAATTCGTTCAGTCCATGTCTCCATGAGGATATGACAGTGAAATCTAGCAAATGGTTTGGTAGCAGTTCTCCAACTCGTACAAATCACAAATGGATATGGCTATTCAACAATTGATAGCGCAGAAACTAACCAAAACACCATCAGTCCAATAATTATGCAATGATGTTAAAAATACTACTTGATACAATACAATACTAAAACCTAAAATAACAATGAGTTCATCATCATGTACACTGCATTAGTGCATCTTTTTTTTCTAAAAAAAAATAGCAAACTAGTTCTTCTCTTATTCCAACAAAATAATAACCAAAACCAGTAAAATCAGGTTCAGAAAAAAAAATAGTAAATCCAAAAGACAAACAGAAGAAGATGATGGGCATTGCGATTCAGAGAACCAGAGCACACGCCTATGTGGTGAGAATAGGCGGGAGGTAGTCGGACTTGGCGCCAAGCACCCGCGCCTGCGTGTCCGGGAAGAACTCCGTCCCCGGCAGCTGATTGACGGAGCCGTCGGCGGCGACGGCGACGGGGTAGGTGAGTAGGTGCCCCGGCAGGTCGCGCTCGGGCCCGTCGCCGGCGTACAGGTCCCAGTACCTGTCCGCCATGGCGTTCACCTTGCGGATGCACTCGAGGCTGTCCGGCCGGGTGAACGCGTCGTCCGCCGCGCCCAGGTGCTCGTACCACAGCGACATCCGGAACCCGTGCACCTGCCCTCTCGCCGGCCGGCTCGCCGCCGCCAGGTGGTGCGGCTGGTACGCGCCCATCGCGATCTCCGAGTCCCGCGCCCCGTCCATGGAACGCTGGTTGATGTTGGCCGACCCCACAATGATGTACTCATCATCCACTGCCCGCACAGCAAATTTCGAATTTGAAAATTCAAGAGTAATATATTCTAAGAAGATGGACGCCTCGAATTCGAAAAATCAAGAGTAATTCTAGGAGGGAGGGTGGACGGACGGATTACCCATCATCATCTTGGTGTGGACATAGATCATGAACCTCCTGTTGTGCTGGGCCTTGATGTAGTCAGTGTCAGGCTCAGCCTCCTCCGTGGGCACATACTCCCCGGGCTTCTTCGCCTCCCGGTTGCCGAGGCAGAAGAAGGTGAGGTAGTCCCTGGGGTTGGCGTCGATCCCCTTGGCCTGGATGGCCTGCGCAATGTCGGTGTACATCATCTCCATGGTCCTCCTCTGCCAGTCGAGGATGGCCTGCACGGAGCCGCTCTCCGGGATGCCCTCGGGCCACATGGGCACAACGACGTAGACCGCGAACCGCTCGCCGGCCTCGATCTTGCTCACTACCTTCATGGATAGCTCCTTGGGGATGAGGTGCAGCGCGCCGATGTCCTCGGGCTTGATCCCGTCGGGCTTCCAGCAGTAGGAGCTGCCGAGGAAGTACTGGTTCTCGATGTAGATGAAGCTCCTGGCGCGGCGGATGGCGTGGATGTAGGCGTCCTGGATGCTCCGGTCGATGATCTGGTCCTTGCCGCTGACGAGCCCGGCCCTGGTGGCGTCGTCGGGGGTGTCCGGGAACCCGAACGCGGCGCCGCCGTCGATGGAGCGGAACAGCTGCACGTTCCACGTCTCGGGGTCGTCCGGGAACGTGACGGGCGACGGCGGGATGAGCTCGTCGGCGAGGTCCCGGAGCTGGATGAGCAGGTCCTTGCCGCCCTGCTTGCGCCACCGCTGCTCGAAGTTGTAGAGCACGTCCCACGCCACGGGGCCCTCGAGGCGGCAGTGGATGTCGTGCCACGGCTCCCTCGGCCCGCCCTTGGCGATGGCGGCCGTCGCGAAGTTGGGCTGGTGGAAGTCGTCGTGGTGCACGCCGTCCAGCGTCCGGAACAGCGAGTGGGACGGCGTGTCGTAGCGGCCGTCGCAGAGGTCCAGCCCGCCCACGAAGCTGAGGATCCTCCGCTGCCGCTGCTGCGACCGGGGCACCGGCATGTCGTGGTCGACGACGACGATCTTCTGGTGGTGCGTGAACATGGTCGAGATCTGCAGGTCCTGCACGATGCTCCCGGAGTCGTCGGGGTTCCGCGGGCACAGCACGCAGTGCACGTCGGTGCCCTGGAAGTAGTTCATCGTCTCCTCGTCGTGTGTGGCCATGAGCCCGTCCTTCTTGAGCACGCCGACGGAGGTGCGGTCGTCCCAGACGAGCATGAGCACGCGGACGCCCTCGCCGGCCTTCTTCTTGAGCAGCTCGCCGAGCGTGACGCCTCCGCCGGGCCTGGGCGGGCGGGCGCCGTCCCTGAGCAGCGTGATCTCCGTGTACACCGACCACCCGGTGATGTAGATGAGGTGCTTGGCGCCGCTGATGGCGTCGAAGATGTCCTCCCAGCACCGGTGCGCCTCGTAGCACCTGCCACCGTCGAGCGGGATCCTCGGGACGAAGCCGTCGGGGACGTGCGCGTCCTGGTACAGCGTCACCCTGCACCCCTGCCGCTGCGAGAAGAAGGTGTAGGGCACGCCGGGGTACTTGCCGCTGCGCACGCCCCTGCCCCAGCTCCGGTCCTTGGAGATGTCGAAGTACTGGAGCTTGACGTGGACCTTCCCGCCGCTCTCGAGCGGCGTGCGTTCCTTGCCGTCGCCGCCGCCGTCGCAGAGGTGGAGCCAGCGGTCCACCTCGTGGCCGTCGAAGATGTCGCGGACGGGGAGGTAGGCGACGCCGACGGTGGAGGCGCCGATGGGGTTATTGGCCCGGACGGTGAAGACGACGTCGGAGGCGAGGTGCGCGCAGTAGACGTGGAAGGACTCGTACCACCGCGGGCTGGCCGTCTCGTCGGTGAGCGTGCGGGTGCGCCCGACGCGGGCCTTGCCGAGCCCGATGGTGGCGTAGATCTTGCTGGTGCCCTTGCCCACGCCCACCGTGTCCTCCACCGTCTCAACCAACTTGCGGAGGAACCCGGGAGCCTGGCTGCTGGGCCGGCTGGAGTTGGACAGCTCCTCTGCCTCACAGATGGTGACGTGAAGCGAGCCATGGAGCAGTATCCTCGCCATCCCTCCCGTCGATTTCAGATCACCTGCACCTACAGAGGAATGAGAGCAGGAAGGAAGCTAGGAAATCGAGGCTACTGACATTGCCGGTGGGTTAAAGGCAGGAGGCGAGCTGCAGGTGTGTGGACAATGGCGGAGCAAAGCAATGGACGGGGAGCCATGCGTTGGAAGGAGATCAGGAATAGTAAACCGCGTGGGGAGCAGCGCAAACCCAGCCTGCCGGACAGCAAAAAAATTCGGTGAAGGCTGGCTGCAGCGATTTTTTTTTATTTTTAACACTTTTTTAAATTTTTAAATCTAACACCGTTTTTTTTCAAAACTAACACTTTTAGCCGCGTCTATTTCCATGACGCGGCGAAACACCTGTGCCGTGCCATGGTGGCGCGGCGGGAGGCTGACGGGGCGCTGACCGGTGACGTGGTAGGATCTGCCGCGCCATAGCCCACGGCGCGGCAGGACCAAATAAATAACGCCCGCGAGCCGCCCTCCCTCCTGCCTGCCCGCGAGCCGCCCGCCTCGCCTGCCGCCGCCGCGTCTGCCGCACCACGCACGCCAGCGCGACACGGACGCCCTCACTGTAGTTCAACCCTCGTTGAGGTGAAATTTGGTGCCTATTTCTTCATAATCAAAACCCTCATACCTTCACTACCCCTTTATATTAATCGTTAGCCATTAGATTGAGAGATTCTTTTAAAATATACTTTAGCCGTTAATTTATCTTACATTGTATTATTATTTATATACTTTAATTGTTATTTTTTTATAATGTATTATTAATTATAGCGAAAACAAATGTCTAATTAAAAGGCACGTGGAATATAAATTTATTTATGTGTTTTTTTGTGCACTAGGGATGCATATATATATCGACAATTTTGGTTGGTTGAGTTTTTAATGATTTAAATTGTTATATGCTTGTTTTCTTACATAAAAATATTAATCCAAATGATCATTTTACTCAAGCATATATTGAAAGCACTATAACCTCCAAAATCATGCACAACATCGTCGATATCGTACTGCTATGAGTCCATCATAGCAATGTGCGAAAAACAGACAGCTTGTATTTTTAGACATGTTAGTATAGAGTATAGAACTAAGTATGACACACATGATAGTTCTCAATCAATTCATCTTATACTGGGCTACTCATCCATAGGTTAAAATTATAATGAGCTGCTCTAGCAGATGTAGACAAGCTATTGTTATAATTTAATAAGAAACATCGGTGGACAACAAGTTCTTACATAGAAGTTGCTTCTTTTCCTAGTGAAGTTGTTTAATATGTCTGTTAATATTACTTTGAATATATACATGTGCTTTCATATTGTAGTTCAAATTTTGCAGTGTTACATAATGTTAATTTAAATATTGTTAATTTGAATATTCTAACCCTTTGTTTATCAATTTGTAACAGAATGGTCCATCCCACGCAGCACCCGTTGTACCCCCTTCTTGAGGTGTAGTACGACGACCAGCACCAAGCACACATCTTGAGTGACACCGACGCACAGGTGGCCTTGCCTCATTTGAGGCCCCGCACGCACACCAGGACACACCAGTGGCACGAGCATTACGCGCCGTACATACGGCATGCCGGCTTCCTCGAGCTTGTCCGTGTTGTCAACTACGGTCTTCCGCCCCTTGATCCAGCACTACTTACTGTAACTGTAGACAGGTGCGAGTGCCTTCTTTGTACGTAAATATTCTTATAACAAATTTGAGGCAACTAACAGTTGTTCTATTCTTATAACAGGTGGAGGCCTGAGACCCACATGTTCCACCTACCTTGCGGCGAGATGACCTCGATCATACAGGACGTGAAGGCTATCTTTGGCCTTCGGTTGGGGGAACTTCCAGTGACAGGTATAGTTGACAACGATCACTGGAGGGAGCTGGTGGCTCAGTTCACTGGCTTTCTTCCACCGGACGATGAGGTTTTCAAGAAAAATAAGTGAGCAATTTATGCCTATTTAATACTTGCATTGCTTTTCTGTAGCCATCGGGTCTCATTTTCTTTGGTGAATTTCAGGAAAAGTTCCAGTGTTTCGTCGTCCTGGATCACAGAGCACTTTGATTACTTGGACTCATAGGCTGATGAGGCTGTGATCGACAGGTTCGCTAGAGTGTGGCTCTGGCACTTTCTTGGTGTTTTTCTCTTCCTAGACGTCTCGGGCAACACCATCAGCTGGATCTTTCTTGACATAATACGCCAGCCGTGGGAGAACATAGCGGCTTACAGCTGGGGCAGCGCAGTCCTGGCATGGACGTATCGATAGCTATGCGTTGCCTGTCGTCGCACCTCAGGGTATGCGAACCTTGGGGGTTGCTCCTATCTACTCTAGGTTTGGTGTTGGGAACGATGGCCTGTTGGGAGGCCCCTTAATACTAGTTTACCGGTAAGTACTTCGGTTCACTATATTCTTTCAGGCAGTTACATATGATGAAATTATTAATGACTAATTCATTATCGTGTTCAATGCAGCAATGGAACGGACAAGATACACTCCCTACAACTCTATATATCTAGACGGAAGCAGAGTTAGTTAGAAGGAATGTGAGGCGCAAGTACAGGGAGTACAAAAACGATCTCGATGTCCTAACACAGCTCTAGGTTACGCTCTCTTTACTATCATACATGTGTCTTGTTCGATGTACACTATATCACAACCTAACTCAATTACGAAATGTTCAGGTGCATTGGTGTCCATGGGATGCTTCAGAGCTCGAGTACTATCTGAGTCCTGTCACTAGGGATAAGTCAGACGAGTATCGCTACAACGTCCCTCTTATTTTCTTCTACGTGGTCAAGATTCACTTGCCCATCAGGGTCTGCAGACAGTTTAGAAGAATAACAGGCTACCCACCACCGCTTTACTCCACCAATCAAGAATTGCACGGGTGCATGATCGATTAATAACAAAGCTACAACTCAGAGGTGTATGTGGTACAACTAACATCGTTTTATTGCAGGTATGACCGCAGAAAGAGGTACAAGACCAAGGATTGGCACGTGACACACAATGCATATATCCACTTGTGGCAGAACAGGGAACGGCAGCCGGTCCATGCAGGTCCCCCACATGACCATCACACCTTCGACGAGTACCTACGGTGGCTTCACAGGTCTACGAGGACACATAGCAAGCCCCCGTACACTAAGGAGGTGATTGACGAGGACTTGAAGGAAGATGTGATCGAAGATGTGTATGACGTGTCCACTAGGGAGGACACACAACTATAGAGAGCCCCGCTTCAAAGATACATGGTAAGATACTCGAATGATACAATTTGTTATCCATTTGGTATTAAGTATGTGTACTAAAACTGTCCAACCGCATTTCTGTACCCAGGCAACACAATTGTCAAGGATGTCCAATGAAGCAGCGTTTCTGCTTCACGAGTCTAGAGGGCAGGGCCCAGGCGTTCTTGAGGCTTTTGTGGAGGTAAACATAAACTTGTCCGTTCTAAAAATGTATCTTTACTGTATATGTGTTTGGTAAATACACTAACTCTAAACGTCTATTTATGCATAAAGTGAAGCGGAGCTGCAGGAAGCTAGCTCAGAAGCTGAGCTGCATGGACACAGTCCCGACGCGGTCGGGTGGCACGTCTTCTAGCTCTTTGAGGACACCAGCCGGCTCTTCTCAGTCGGTGACAGGTGCCACTTCCGCAGTGCGTACATCACCACATCATAGCGTCGGGAAGGACCCTGCAACCGAGGACGACGATGACCCCCTGGGCTTCCGCAGACAGCACCACCAGTGGGACGATTGGCCGTAGGACGAGATCGGCATGTCTCAGCTAGGTGGTGCCCCGCTTGGTACCCAAGGAGCCTCACAGGTAGTAACAAATGTAGTTTCTTTAAATACATAGGCTCCATGAACTAACGATCATAAAGATTATAAGTAATCGTGCATATCATATACTTGCAGGGTACGAGCCGTACGCACCGGCAACGCGACCACTCCGACGTTGGCTACACTCTCAATGTGTTGCCAACAAATCCAAAGAGACAGAGGCGTTCGAGGGATCCTTACACTCCTGGATCTTAGTTTGTTAGGTCGAACGAATATTGTCGTCCGAAACTTACAGGCTTAGTTGGTTATGTTATGTCGAACTTATGTTGAACCAATGAAAATGTTGTGGCAGCTTGTCAACTTGCATACGGACTTTATTTATTTGCTTCATATTCGTTTCAATACGTCGCGGCAGCACTATTGACGAGATTGACTAGCAACTAGTTCGGGAACCGGCAGTCCTGGCGTATCTCGCCACCGGTGGCTGGAGTCTTGACCCCGATCCTCCCGAGCTTAGTCATCACCGCCACGAAAATCGTCGAAGAAGGCACCTTGGTTGTACGCGCAGTAGTTGACCATGCTGCGCGACCTCATGTCAGACTAGCCTAGAGCACCTGCTCGGAGCCCACCGGCAAGGGGTTGAGGAAGGCGAATGCATTGGGGTCGGAGCTGCAGGTGCCGTTCAGCTGCGACGCGAAGCTAGGGTCCATATTCGCGTCGCTGCCGATTCTCACCGACAGCAACCGATCTTCTGTTTGCGTCCAGGTCCTGCCGCACCGTGGGCTATGGCGCGTCACTGTCGCGCCGTGGTCGGTGGCGCGACGGACCCTGCCATGTCATCAATCAGCAGCCCCGGTCGTCACCACGTCAGCCTCCCGCCGTGCCACCATGCATGACGCGACATAGGCGTTTCGCCGCGCCATGGCAATAGGCGCCACCAAAATTGTTAGTTTTGAAAAAAAAAAACAGTGTTAGATTTAAAATTAGTTTAAAAAAGTGTTAAAAAATCGCTACAGCGACGCCCCGTGCAGACCCCCAATCATATGTTGACACAGCAGTGTGGCTCAATTGGCACATCGGCTTGCTTCCCTGGCTCTACATTCGGCTTGGCTCATACGATAGACAAGAAAGCCCATTAGCGCCGCAAATGACACAGGAAAAGGCTGCGACCAACATCGTGACTACGTGAGCACCGCCACCGACGGCCGAGCGGTTGGAGTTGTGATCTGAGACGCACGTACCTGACGCCTCACGGCAGCAGCCGGCTGCTAGGGTGCCCTCGCCCGCTGCAGTACATGGAGGACGATCCAGCTTTGAGTGTTGCCGCTGATGACGCTGCGGCGCGAGAGGATATTGCAGATGCCGATGAATCTCCGAACACCATTAATGCAATTTATGCAATATTTTCATCATTGGTTACCACAAAAATGTCTCAACGCATCTTTTGGCTAGGAGAACATCCATACAGGCACTACACCTGTGGTGCAGTCCAACATCATGGAGTCAACGTCAACATTGCCCGTGACTACATCAGCTGTGCACTTGCCAGAAGCCATGGCACCACAAGGAGTTGAGGTATGAAATGGCAATCCTTTTCTATGGCAGAATCTTTCAAAAATGGATTCAGCATGGCTATGTAACTATATCCATCCTATTGTACTATAGGCAGTTGATAAAATTGGGAAAACTTTGATCACTCCCGAGGTTGGAATGACTTTCCAATCAAAGGACAAAGCTTATGAGATGTACAACACATATGCCGGTAAGGTTGGATTTAGCATTAGAAAGAGTTATATAAAGCGTAGAGCAGATAAGACGATATGTCAGAAATATATAGTTTGTAGCAGCCAAGGACATCGAGAAAATGAGTCATCATAGTAGGACAATACAAGGGCAGGTTGCAATGCTCGAGTTCAGTTTACTATCAGCAGAGAGGGGATATGGACAGTATAAAAGGTTGTACTTGATCACAATCATTATCTTACTAGTCTAAATAAGTCACACAAGTTGAGGTCCTAGCGACGTATTATAGAGGCAGACAGTAAACTAATTGGCGAAATACGGGAAGCAGGGATGAAGCCAGCCCAAGTATATGAGTTCATGAAGGAGTTTTATGGAGGAGAAGACAAGGTGCCATTTTCTCATATGGATAGCAATAATGAGATTGGTCGTGAGCGTAGGAAGTACTTAGAAGCTAATGATGCAAAAACACTGTTGGAATACTTGAAGAACAAGCAATTAGAGGATCCTTAATTTTTTTATGCTATTTAGATAAATAAGGAAGATGGTCGGATATCAATTTTTTTTTGGGCAGACAGTCAATCTATCATGGATTACAAGTGCTTTGGTAATGCTGTGTCATTTGACACAACTTTTTAGACTAATAAATTTGAGATGCCTTTTGCTCCGATGCTTGGAGCCAATCATCACAAGCGGACAGTAATTTTTGGAGCTGCACTTTTATATAGTGAAACAATTGAATCATTTGTTTGGCTCTTTGAAACCTTTCTGGTGGCAATGTCTGGTAAGCATCCTAGCACAATATTCACTGATCAAGATGAAGCCATGGCGTGAGCAATTGCATACGTATTCCCAAATACAAGCCATCGACTTTGTTTGTGGTATATTTGTCTAAATGCTGCTAAACATCTCAGGCATGTAATTCATGATTCAGATGGCAAGTTTCTAACTGATTTTAAGAGATGTGTATAAGGACAGGTCAGAGGCTTACTTCATTGAAAAGTGGAATGAATTGTTGAGGGAATACAAACTTGAGGATAACTCATGGATGCAAAACCTGTATAGTATACGGGTAAAGTGGGCTGCTGTACATCGTGACTCTTTTACGGTGGATATGAACTCAACTCAAAGTAGTGAAGGTATGAATAATGTCTTCAAGAAAAGATTTCGTCAAAAACTCGGTCTTTCAGAACTACTTGTAGAATGCAAGAAGGTTTCAGATAGTCTTCGTCAAAATGAGTTGGATGATGAAAGTTACGCTTCAATGAATAATAGTCATTTTCGGTCACTGAATTGTATCATTTTACCTCCAGTTTGAATTAATAGCACTCTGTAAGACTTGGTTGCATTCTGTTTGAATGCATTTTATTTTATTTTGGCATTCAAAAATTCAGTCATCAACGCTTTGGTCTTGTCAATGCAAATGTCTGAATTCCTACACTAAATGGAACATCTAGATGATGTGCTTGAGAAGATCCTCCCTGTTGGATATCAAATATAGTAATACAAACTGAATACAAGGTCATTGCAGACAATGACCTGCTTATCCTTTTCTGCTAAGAAAAAAGAGCTTATCCATTTCAGGCTGTGTCATACAAACATTCAGAAATCAACGCTTTGCTATTGTCAACACAGATGTATTCAGGCACTCTGTTCATTTTGCATCTCATATAGCCCGCTTGTATTCTAGAGAACCATATATCTTTCAAATAAAAAAGCACAGTGTACATATTACAATTGGGGCCTGAGTTTACCACTACAATCACTACAAGCTCTCAGGTTGCAAAGAAAGGTTACAGTCATGAAACTACATTCCAATACAACCATATGCATTAGATTTTTATACAATTCCAGCTCCAACCCTTCTCCAGTTTTGACTGGGCAGAGGACGCCGACTTGATCACCGCGAACATGTACGTCCATAGTTTAAGTTGGTGTTTCAACAAATTGAGCCGTATTGATGAGATGCACCTTTCTAGTTCAGATAGGATAGCTTCCTGGCTCCCTAGAAACAAAATGGAAAGTTCAGGCTGCTGCATCAAACAACGGCACGGTGATTAAAATTTTGGCAAAATGAATGTGACTTAGGACAACAGAATCGAAGCCTTTACATGTCAAACACCAATAGCGTGGGCACCATCGGTCTGCTCGTAACATTCATCAGCACCATGGTCCATTCCGATGAGACTGCGGATCTGCGGCAAGCTCATGGAGGACCTGACCTACCTCATATGGCTGGACGCCCGGGGTCCCAGCTTGTCGCAGAGTTCGCCGTGGGCCGGGCCTGGAACCAATGTACGCGAAGCCAACGACGCCGATGATCGAGAGGGGCAGTGGCGGCGCTAGGGGATGGGGGAAGTGGATGCGGATGAAAGAGCACGCGATGGGGATGAGGCTGGGCTGGTTTGAGTGAGCCTGAGCCGCACGGCCTGTTCGGCTGGGGCTGAAACGATAGTATACGATCGTGTAGATTATTGATTTATCATGATAGAAAAATAATATTCTGATTGCTGCTAATCGCCTGGGAGCCGATGCGCTGGGCGTCGAAGCCGTTCCTCGTTTGGCCGTGCGATTAAATTTCGGGACGCGTGGCTTCCATCGGCGCGGAGTCTGCACCGAGCGCATCTGCAGCCAGACTGCATCTAATTTTTCTCCGCCGGACATCGCTGCATGTTGGCATGTTGCTTGCCCTGCTCACGCTGAGCCATGCAAATATGAATGCGAATGTTAGAAATGCCACACTGCTTTTCTTCCGAGGGAAAAAGGCCTCCGCGAAAATAAAAAAGGATAATAACAACATCTCAAACTAATAAAAAAATGACTACAGCTAGAGGGCCACAGAACAGGCGCTAAGAGCAACAACTCACGTTCGTTCTCAAATCAATTTATAAAACAAAGGTCATCAAGACAATGTTCCAATACAACATGATTCGTGGACAAATTCAACACTGCAAGAGCTCTTGCCTGATAGAATGATATGTTCCCTTTTATTTCATATTGTCCTTTTTTCTGTATATGTTGTAAAATTTTAGTTCCGACAGGAGTCAAAGCAACATATTGACTTTGTAGCAATTGGGAATTAAATAAAGGATTTTCCTCAAAAAAAGAATTAGATAAAGGTAACGCAGCATCTGAATTAGCCCATGTTTTTCTAAAACCGTCATTATTTCTTTTCTATACCCAATTGAGATAAGCTTCTACAATTTTAGCAGTAGTTATAGGTATGGAGGTTTTTTTCTCGGGCCTAGAGCGACTCGAGTCTACGTCGCCGGCGAACGGTGATTTCGGTCGGATCTTGCACGCTCTCTCGCTGTTCCTCTCCCTTGTCCTGATCCCCCTGTCGTGTTTGTTTCCTGATCCGAACCTTCCTCTTGTTTGGATCCGAGAACACCATAATTGTGTATTGCACCCGGTGTCCACCCCCAAGCAAAAACAATAACTGCTAGCCCCTTTTGATCCGACGCGATCACGGCTCAGTTTGACCGGCTGGTGATCCATGGAGAAGGTGGAGAGGTTGTTGAAGGATCTGCAACTTTCGGAGGCTGAGAAGAAATCGGTCCGCATTGGATCGGGGTCGGAGTTGAAGGGCAAAAGGGATGCTGCACTGTTGAAGGCGTTTGGCAAGCTCCTCTCAGAAAGGAACATCCGTCCTGAAGTGATCGAACAAGCTTTGGGTTGGATCTGGTGTCCTGTACGTGGGATTGAATGTAAGGACCTAGGCGACAATTTCTTCTTGCTCACCTTTGGTCAGGCGGCGGGGAAGAGGAAGGCAATAGAGGAGGGGCCATGGACGGTGTCGAAGAAGCTTATGGTGGTAGCAGATTTTGATGGCTCTAAAACCCTCGATGAGATAGATTTCTCTTTCATCCCGATTTGGGTGAGGGTTGCGAATTTGCCAATGGGTTTGATGAACAAATCGACTGCTAGAGTGATTGGCAATGAGGTGGGGGAGTATATGGAGATGGAGGCTGATGATATAGTTGCGGGTTGTTTTCTTAGGCTGAAAGTGAGACTGGACATTCACAAACCTTTGATGAGGGGAGTCACGATCTCGCTAGAAGAGGGGGTGGAGGATCGGTGGTGCCCACTGTCGTATGAGTTCCTTCCTGAGTTTTGTTACTGCTGTGGTATTATTGGGCATACTGACAAAGTGTGCAAGAAGAAAAAGGGAAAGGATGACGTGATGCCTTTCAGTAGAGAACTCAGGTTTATCCCTCCAAAGAAGTGTGGTGGTAATGATGGAGGGCGAGGGGGTGATGGCAGGAATTTCTTTTTGAGTGGTACTAGGAGAGATGGTCGCTAGGGAGGTGGTGTGGGCTCAGGCAGTAGGAGTACCGAGGGGCGTTCTAGGAGTGACGCTCCATCTTGGCGCAGATCTCCGGAACGCACGCAGGGGACAAAGGCAGTTGGGGGTGAGGAGGAAGAAGGGATCGGTCCTTTGAAGATCACTGATGGAACTGTGGCTCCAGCTCTGAGTGATCTGGTGCCGCGGTAGAAGCTATTTACGGAGGTGGATGCAAGTGTCAAGGAGCAGGAGATGGGCGTTTGGGTGGAAGGTGTTGGGGGTGAAGGAAATAGTGCCCTACTTCCCATGCACGTAGATAAGGAGAAGTTGGATAGTGACGTGCTCAAGGGGACTGAGTCGCCAAAAAATAAAAAGACTCCGGGCAAATACAAGAGGAAGCCTCGGGGGAAAAGAGAAGGATCCAATTCTGATCTTGCACCTGAGGAGCTGAAGAAGAAGTGTGGTGGGGCGCTGATGGATCCTGATGATGAGCATGATTTAAGGGTGAAGAAATCCAAGTTACAGAGTGGTGTAGGTGCATCCATGGAAGCCGAACTTGTGAAAGCGGGACTGTTGGAACAGTCCCACGGAGCCCAATGAAGCTCATCGCGTGGAACTGCCGGGGGTTGGGGAACGGCCCGGTAGTTCATGGCCTTCTGAATATTCAGAAGGAGGAGGACCCCGACATTCTATTTTTGTCGGAGACATAGATGGAGGAAAATAAAGTCAAAGGCTTTTGGTGGAAATTGGGGATGATGAATTGCTTCACAAAAGATTGCGATGGGAGGAGTGGTGGTCTCGCACTCTTTTGGAAGAATGGGGTTGATTTGCATGTTCGAGCGGTCTCAAGGTTGTACATAGATGTGGATGTGACGAAGAATGATGGTTTCATCTGGTGGTTCACGGGCTTCTATGGTGAACCAAGTTCAGATAAAAAGGATTTGTCGTGGAGTGCATTGCGTATCCTGAATGCGGCAAGAGGGAGGCCATGGATTTGCATGGGTGATTTTAATGAAATACTCCTAAGCTGTGAGAAGGATGGTGGGGTGCCTCGACCCCAAGTGTGCATGGACAAATTCAAGGAAGCGTTGGATGACTGTGGCCTTCATGATCTAGGCTTTGAAGATGATGTGTTTACTTGGTGGAATAACAGTCGTACTTCTGAACATTACATTCACGAGCGTTTGTATAGGGCTGTTGCGGATGGTGAATGGAGGGAGCGATTCCCAGGTTACATGGTGATAAATGGAGATCAACACCATTCTGATCATAGGCCCGTCATTGTGAATAAGGAGGACTTGTACGGGGGAGAAAATACTCACCCGAGGGCTACTTTTTGTTTTGAGGCGGGCTAGGTTGAAGAAGAACAATGTGGGGTGATTATCGAGAATGCTTGGAAACTTGCTACTCAAGTGAGAGGAGAGAAAGTGGAAAATGCGGTGAAGGGGGTTGCTAGTGATTTGTGGGATTGGAGTAAGAATATTTTGGGTGATCTTGAGAGGAGAATCAAATTTGCTCGTAAGAAGTTAGAGTTGTGCAGGAGAATGCTGATTAGTGCACATACAGTGGGGAGAGAGAGCAGATTTTAAAGTATAAATTGGAGAGGCTTGAGGAGCAAAGAAATTTGTATTGGAAGCAAAGAGCACATGCTCATTGGCTAGATAATGGTGATCGAAATACAAAATTCTTTCACCAATTTGCTTCTGAAAGAAAGAGGAGGAGCCGTATTTGTAAATTAGTGATGGAGGATGGATCAGTAGTGGAGCAGGAGGGGGAGAAGCATATCATTATTACTAATTATTATAAAAGTTTGTTTCATGCCAATGCAGGGGGGAGCACTGATGAATTATTGCAATATGTGCAGCCCAAAGTGACCCAGGAGATGAACATGTCTTTGATCAAACAATTCACAACTGATGAAATTAAAAGGGCTTTGGACAGCATCGGCGATCTATTTTACAAGAAATATTGGAATATTTGCGGTGATGATGTGATCAAAGAAGTCAAGCACTTTTTAGATGGAGGTGAAATGCCTAGCCAGTGGAATGAAACGGTGGTGGTTTTGATTCCAAAAGTGCCGAGACCTGAGAGACTCAAAGATCTTCGCCCTATTAGTCTCTGTATTGTGATCTACAAGATAGCCTCGAAGCTTTTGGCAAATCGCCTGAAATTGATCCTCCCTGATATTATTGCTCCAAACCAAAGCGCATTTGTCCCTAGAAGATTGATTATGGACAATGTATTAATAGTCTATGAAATGTCACACTATATGTAGAATAAAAGAAGAGGGGCTGTGGGCTATGCAGCTCTGAAGCTTGATATGAGCAAGGCCTACGACCGTGTTGAATGGAGCTTTTTACAAAAGATGATGGAGTCCAAACTGATTATGCAGTGCATATCAACTGTGTCATATCGGATCAAAGTGAATGGGGAACTTGCAGATGAAATAATTCCCTCATGGGGGTTACATCAAGGAGACCACTTTCTCTCTATCTCTTTTTGTTATGTGCTGAAGGCTTTTCTACCTTGCTAAATGTTGCAGAAAGTAATGGTGTTTTGGAGGGAGTGTCTATTTGCAACAATGCACCGAGCATCACTCATCTTTTGTTCGCTAATGATTCATTGCTTCTCTTAAAAGGTAATGATGAGAGTGAAAATCATTTGCGGCATGTGCTACAACTTTATGAGGAGTGTTTAGGGCAAACCATCAACAAGGATAAATCATCAATTATGTTTAGAAGAAACACTGAAGCTGTAGCAAAAGAAAGTTTCATGGAAATTCTTGACATATCCACAGAAGCTAGCTGTGAGCGCTATCTTGGCTTGCCGGTTTATGTTGGTGGCTCCAAGAGGAAAACTTTTGAGTATCTCAAGGATCGAGTGTGGAAAACGATCCAAGGCTGGAAGGAGAAGCTCCTCTCCAAAGCTGGCAAGGAAATATTGATCAAAGCCATTGCACAAGCAATTCCAACTTATGCTATGTCATGCTTTGATCTTACCAATATGCTGTGTGATGACATTAGCAAAATGATTAACAGGTTTTGGTGGGCTCATCAAGATAAAGAGAATAAAAATTATTGGCTCTCCTGGGACACACTATGCAGCCGAAGGGATAAGGGGGGTCTGGGTTATCGTGATCTCCATCTCTTCAACTTGGCAATGCTGGCTAGGCAAGCTTGGAGGATAGTGATGAACCCAGATTCACTATGTGCAAGGTTGTTGATGGCCAAATATTGCCCAGATGGTGACCTTATGAAGCATTGTACGTGGGATTCAAGCCCTGAAAGAAGGCATCATATGGCGTGTGGGCAATGGAGAATCGATCAAAATATGGGAAGACCCATGGATTCTGGGGGGAACAACACACCGACCAATTACTCCTAAAGGTGCAATAATTCTCTCAAAAGTTTCGGAGCTCATTGATCCAAGTACTGGCTCGTGGGATGTCCAGCTGTTGAGGGATATTTTTTAGGAGGATGACGTGAAGGATATCATGGCGATACCGGTGAGATCTGGACATGAAGATTTTGTTGCATGGTATTATGATGCAAAAGGACTATTTTTAGTGAAGTCAGCCTACCATGTCCTTGATGATAAGAAGGAATTCTCAGCAGTTCTCCAGCGTGGCGAATCATCCGGATCAAGAGAAGTGACCTCGGGACAATTCAAGTGGAAAAAATCTGGAAGCTACCAGTTCAACCAAAAGTTAGGCAATTTGTTTGGAGACTAGTGCATAATAGTCTGCCGATGAAGAAGAATATTAGAGAAGGTTGGGTCCGATTGACACTCTATGCCCAGTTTACAAACATTTTGACGAAGACGGGGGACATTGTTTTCTCAAATGCAAACCTATGCAAAGATGCTGGCTAGATTGGAGCCTTAGTTATCTCAGGGAGGAATTAATTGAGTTACGATCGTCACGTGAAGTGGTAATCAATATCCTTTCCCTGGAGGAAGAGACATGCATAATGGTGCTAAACCTGCTCTGGAAGTGGTGGAGTGCACGCAACGCAATCAATGCGGGAGAAAAGCTGCTGACAAATTCTGAAATCATATATGCAGTTTGGCAACTAACAGAGGAGTGAAAGCAAAAGAACGAGCCGAGTTTAGTGACTGTAGCATCAAGGAGACACCGCTGGACACCGCCACCACAAGATTTCCTGAAAATAAACGTGGATGGAGCTTTTAATCATGCAACGAAGTTTGGGGCTTGGGGCTTTGCGGTGCGTGATGCCGCTGGAGAGGCAGTCCTGGCAGGTGCTGGTAAGGCTGCAAACATATATGATGCTCTGATGGCTGAAACTACTGCTTATTGGACGGCAATCGATACTGCAGCTTCTGTTGGCATTTCAAAACTGCAAATAGAGACTGATTCCCTGCTACTTCAAAGAGGTGTGCTCACTGATGAGATGGACCAAGCGCGAGCTGGTGTTATTTTTCAAGACATCCGTAGAGTGATTAGAGATCACTTTTTATGTTTTGAATGTTTATATGTTCCTCGTCTTTGTAACTCGTCTGCGCACGAGATAGCCACTTTAGGCATGTGTTGGGATGTCGGAGGTCTGGGAGTATCTGATCCCAAACTTTGTACAAAACTTGGTGGCTCGCGATCTTGTTGAGCTTTCTGTTAATTAAAGGCCTAATGAGGCGAGGTTTCCAAAAAAAGAGAGAGTAAATTTTCTACCATTGTATTTGAACGAGTATTCATTAGCAATCTCATTGTATTTGAAGAGACATTGGATCACTTGTTCTTTGAATGCACTTTTAGTGCTTGGTGGTGGCGCCTAGTTGGAATTATCTAGGATATTTCTTTGCCTATCATGGAGAGATAGAAGTTGCTAGGGCTCAGTTCGGTTTGCCCATCTTCGTGGAGATTGTTATCCTAACAGCTTGGTGTATTTGGACAATGCGTAACAGTATCATCTTTGATGGCGCTGCTGCATCTTTGGGCAGATGGAAGAGTAGCCTTCAGAAGGAGCTTTTTTCTTATGTTCTTGAGCGCAAGCCTTCAAAAAACCCTCTTCTTCAAGCTTGGCTTGCTCAGTTTAGTTTTTTTATAGTTCTTTTCCTTTTTATACAGACTTAAATCTATAAAATGAGTTCAGTAGGGGATTCTCCTCCCGTTTCTTTAAAAAAATGGTGTACCTAGCAACAAAAGCATGCTTGCATATAGGTATTATGTCAAAATATGTACTATATATCTTTATAAGTACCAATTGAAATCCATGCGTGCAATTTTATTAACCTTTGTCTTATTAATTTTTCCATTGGATGTTGTACAAACCTGGGTACGTCTGTTTGGTCAAGCCAATATTCTCGACTTCACTGCTTGCAAGGTTGTTGTAACTCTCGCTATCAATGATGATTGTACAATGTCACTCCATCACAACAAAGAAAATCCGGAATAAATTGCAGAATTGATTTTGCTCTGCCTTCTCCATTTGAACGCAGCACTTGCAAGTCTGTACAAAAGGTTAGTCGCAGGAGAAAGGACGGCAAGGAGGTGCCCCTTTAAATAATCACCATTTTTAGTAAAAATATGACATTGAGAACCAAACTATTTGGCAAAAACATCATTGACCCCCTTTGCAATGGCTTCATCCATCCTTGTAAACATCTGGTCCATGTAGCCCTATATAGGTCGCTCACAATAACAAACTCATGGTTCAACATTGTTAGCAAGAAGATAGAAAAAGAAAACACAAAGGATTTTCCCTATCAACTACTATGTAGACAGTGGGCACACACTCTCACATGTCTATTAAGATCTTATATGGTTGTTGCCAAAGAAAAACCATGGATCACACAACCGGTGGCTGGTTCATGATACCTGTGAGGGTGTGCTAGGGTCAAAACTATCTGAGTAGAATTATATATTTTGAGCTTGGGAGGCACAACATGGTAGCATGGAGTAGCAATAGCTCAATTTATAAATTGTAAGGCTAAAAGTAGTCCCAAGATAGTTTATATCGCATGCCTAAACTCGGCTGGACCTAGTTTAACTAAGCAACAATACAACTCAGCATGAGAACTAAGAGGATGCAAGCACTTCTGAATTTTAGTATCAGTTGCCCCTATAGTTCAAGATGTACTCAAACTTGATATATATGGATTGTGCCTCCAACTTCAATTGAATCCCCTGCATTGGTCTTCTCTGCCCCCATGACTCTCTCCATGAACTTCTTTTTACCTCTCCATCATTCTTAAGAATAATATCATTAGATAGCAATTTATGATCATAATAATGAAAAATAATATTTAGGAACAAGCTCAAACGAAGATTTAATTGTCGTGCTTGAACTCTTGTAATTAGCCTTTCTTGAGGAGTGATGTGTGTATACAAAGAAATGATATCCCTATCAACCAGCCTGAGCTCTACCTTGTTTTCTCACCCCCCTTGATGGTTGGATAGGATCTGGTGAGGACCTAATTTTTATTTCCTTAGAACTTTAAGGGAAATCTTAGAAAACTCTCCTCTACCCAAAGTATCGTATATCTTCTCTTATCAGTTATCCTTGACATACTTGATTCGTTGCTAGTTTATTTTATGTTTATCATAAAAATCGATAACTTGGAATACTCTTGGGTGAAGTTACATCAATATCCATGAGTTTGTAGCATTATTCTATTAGTTGAACATGTTCAATGAGCGAAGTCAGACACTGTTTATGGGATGGTCTAGGCGGTCCGTTCCTCTATTTTTTAGTTGAAAATAATTAGAATAAATAATTTAGGCCGCGAAAAAATTTCATAGACTTAGAACATCTCCGAGAGTTTCCAAATTCCACTCCCAATCTTTTTTTTGGCAAAATAAAAAAAACTGCTCTCCAACAACTCCCAATCTTTCCACGCTTGGTGAAAACAATCCAATTGTACGGGTAAATATGCACGCATATCCATCCGCCAAACTGAAGGTGGAAGAATATGAGAAAAAATAAAAGGGATGATAGGGTTCCTGATGCAAATATACAAGAGAGCAAGAAATATAAAATTAGTTATGATGATTTAGAAATAGTCCAAGATTCGTGATGTAAAATTATCTTCTATATTTTAGGATCGAGATTTTAAAACCGTTGGAGGAACCCAACAAATATGCAGACAACTTTTTTAGCCACTTGAAAAACTCATTGATTTACCACTTGTTTTTTTTTTTGAACTAGATATACCGCGTCATCCCTAGCGTTTCCCACTTATTTTCATCGTGAAGCTAAATAGCTAATGCTGGCCAGAATCCTACTCTCGTCGCTACACCAGCCAGGCAACTTTTTTAGCCACTTGAAAAACTCGTTGATTTATTACCACTTTGGCTTTTTTAACTAGATACACCGCGTCATCCCTAGCGTTTCCCACTTATTTTCATCGTGAAGCTAAATAGCTGATGCTGGCCAGAATCCTACTCTCGTCGCTACACCAGCCTTGTAAGTGCGATCACACAGTACTATGTACACGCACCCACGCTCAACTTCGAGGACTTAAACATGATAGGCAGTTCTACCACAAACAACTTAACCAACCGGTCTATTAATTAATAATGCACCTAGTGGTGAGGCTTAAAAGTTAAAGACTCCTTTCATTCGCTAATTATTTCTATCATGATTGACACGATATATTGCTAAAAGATGCTACCGAATCTTCTTCCTTGTAGCCGCCCGGGGAGTGCTGTCATAGATGTTTGACAAAACTACATCAAGATGCTCGAAACGAATTCTCAGCTAGGTTCATGATATTCCATTATCTTGGCTGATTTCTCCATAAGCTGTGGTATTGGCTGATTTCAAAGCTGATATTATTCGCATATAACTGGTGAAAGAGTTAATTAAAATTTTTTATATAAATATTAATCTAGATCTAGAGCTAAAGCTAAAGGGCGTACCCAGTGCAGAGAGCTCCCACTTTATACGGGGTCTGGGGAATGGTGTAAGTAGCGAGCCTTATCCTCGTGTGTGCAATGCGAGGAGACCGCAACTCAAACCCGGGACCTTCCGGTCACAGGCGGTAGGACTCTACCACTTGCACCAGGCCCACCCTTCAGATCTAGAGCTAAAGCTAGAGCTAAAAAAATCTAAAAACTTGTGTAGTCATAGAAAAAATAGTTTAATATTGACATAGTAACTATACAAAATAACTAGAGTTGATGTGAGCCAAGTAAGTTGTGCAAAAAATGGGTCTAAATTGCTAACAAAAGTGAATCTATATCTCTTATAACGCTAATTCCCACTATATGCTCTATCTCAACATGCAAGCCATCCACATTATCTTCCATTAAGTATCCACATCATCTTTAACTAATAGTTATATCATCCCACTAACTTTTAATCTTTTAATGCAACAAAATTTAGTAAGAATGGATGTAAGAATATGTAGATGATTTATCTCATATATGCAATAGTTTTATTTTCGAGAGAGTCCCGCAGCAAAGCGCGGGGTATTCTTCTAGTAATTATGAAACAACATGCCTCTCCAGATCTAGATCTATATGACAAAAAAAAATTGTGAGAGAAATGTAAGGTAAACTTTGAAAAGACTTCAGGGATACATATATAAACTCACTTCTCAAACTCAACTCCTTCAAAGGTTCAAAGGGCAAACCCCCTCGCCCTATTTTTTTTATTTTCTCGTGTCCAAGTGAACTCAACAATGTCATCAACAACTACAATCACACATGACCAGCTACAGTCATGAGGAGGAAGAAGAGTATTTATAGGGAGTTCTTTCTAGGGCTGATTGACTAAGAGGACCGCATTAGTTAATCATTTTTAAGAACGGTTCTCTTAAAAGAACTGTCCTTTATAATCTAGTTCTTTTATAGACGGTTCGGCAAAGACGTCCATCCCTGAAAATGCTATTTTTACGTGTGGTTCACTTATGAAAATCGACCATGAAATGGATCTGTCTCTAGATGCAGTTTTCTTAATAGAACCGCTCTGAAAATTGATTTGCAAGAACGATTCTTGAGCTACAGTCCTCCCACCGTGGTTTTTTAAGTCATCTGTTTCTTTAAAAATGGGAGTCGTCCGAAAATATCATTTCTATACTAAAGCGTCTGGTTGCCGTGAGATCATCATTATCGGCTTGCCATTCACAAAAGCATTCGTTTTCTTTCGCCCATGTCTATTCAATCTTGATCATTAACAACAGTTATATTTCTCGTAGTACTAGTTAGATAGATTTACTGTTCGTTTGTTACCATGTGGCTGTACTACCTCTGTTTCTTTGTAATTGTCGTTACGGTACTCACCACGTTCAAACTTTCTTACGTTATAAAAATTTAGCAACATTTGTCTCTTCGAATAAGTTTATTAAAAAATAGAGTCAACGATCTATCTAATTAATAATATTAATTATATGTACCATAAATACTAATATTTTTATGTATATACTTGGTCAAAGTTAAGTACGTTTGATTTTTCAGGAAGGGAGAATGACAGATAAAAAGAAATGGAGGGAGAATATGTGGACCAAATTTAGCTAATTGTCAATCATAATTCATATGTACTCTTTCATTTGCTCTACATAGTTACAAAATTATAAAATCTAATTGGGCATATTCTTTTCTTTCTGATTAATCTCATATTTTCTTGCCCTCTCGACGAACATGGAGTTCCTTTTTAGATTTTTTTTATAGATATATGGCCTATTTGGATGTTTGCATTAGCATATATTCAGACTACTAGTGCAATGCAATTTGTCTATATTTGGTTGCCCGTTTAGTGGGAACTAGAGGCCGATGGTATTCATGAACTTTAGTAATATTGTAAAGTCATAAAAAAAATTTTGAACACTTCTCCTATATTTCAGGTGGTTGAATTCTAAGATGATTTTATGCAACACTTTTGTATTAACAATTAGTGCAAGTAAATTATTATTTTTGTGATTTGTTATTTGTCTTTGTGTCATAACATATCAAATTTTTTTTGTCCTTATCTGACTATAGAAATAATTGTAAATTGTTAAATTATCTTTGTGCCAACCCATATCAGATTTTGTCATGTTTGCGATTTTATCCATTGGTGCAGTTTTATCTACATAAATTGCAAGGAACTAAAACTATAATTTTTTTTAAAATATATGCAATAACCGGTCACCTATAAAATTCAAGTTAGCAAATCCCAATTTTAAATTATTTGTACTGGTAGCTTAAGAAAAGCGTCAGTCTAAAAACATCTTTAACGATAGATCTTGAGTAAAATACACCGGAGGTCCATTAACTTTCGGTGAAATGTCATCTAGGTCCATTAACTTTAAAAGTGCATGTTTGGGTCCATTAACTTTCGTTTTGTGTCATCTAGGTCTATCAACTTTGACTCATGCATTTTTGGTCCATGAACTTTTAAAATGGTTCACTGCAGGTCCACGCATGCATGCACGCACGTTGACTTTTTGCGTCGGTGGAGGCATGCCTGCACTCGCCGCCGTCGCTCGTCTGCCGGGCATGCATGTGTGTTTCGTGCTCGAATCATCATCATCAGGGCAGGTATGTGCATGCATGACGATGCTGGGCGGCGGCGGCTGGTTGCTCGGTCCCTCAGGGCCAGCCGTAGAGCTCGTACCTCTTGCGAAATCCAAGACGCTGAGGATACTGGAGGCGAAGAGGAGCGGGAAAGGAATGCTGTCGCTGCGACAGGTGACTGGCGGCTGGTTGGCTCAAGAGTCGGACGATCTGACCCCGGAAGACATCACCTTCACAAAAATGTCAGAGAGGACTCCTGGGTGCAGTGAGCTTTCGGACGCGAAATTCGCGTGCCTCTGCGTCACACGTCAAGAGCAACGCTATTGTGATCGCTAAGGTCAGTAGTGCACGCATGCATACCTTTTAGGTTATGTGGGGAGCGCGATATAGCTAGCTGTACAGTCTATTGATTCTGTGCCTGATGATGGCTGGTCTCTGCAGAACAATTGCATGCTGGGCATGGGCAGTGGCCAACCGAACCGGCGGGAGAGCCTGAGGATTGCTTTCAAGAAGGCAGGGGAGGATGCCATAGGAGCTGCTTTGGCCAGCGATGCCTTCTTCCCGTTTGGTAAGGGAAAAAGAAACCAAAAAGTGCTGGCTTAAAAATTGGAATTGAAGCATTTATCGAGTACTAGTTGATTTCGATCAATTTTTATCTTGTTCCTGAACCGTACGTAGAAGCAAGCAATCACATGGTTCTGGATGCAACAAAGAACACTAAAAACAACGTTTGTTATTTACTCCTATTAGCTAATTAATGTGTTGTTGAACCGGAATGATGATGCAGCTTGGAACGATGCGGTGGAGGAGGCGTGCCAGAGCGGAATCGCTGATCCCGGAGCCCGGCGGCAGCATCCGGGACCAGGACGCCGTGGACTGCTGCAACAAGTACGGGGTGGCCCTCGTCTTCACCGGCGTCCGGCACTTCAGACACTGAAGGTCACTGAAGAAGCCGCCGCCGCGTCGTCGACACTACTTACTGCACAAACTCGGCAAGTCGGCAGTGGCACGCGTCCGGCACTACTGATGACTACTGAGTGATGATGCGCCGCTCTGTTTTACCCTGACCTGACGCGCATGCAGCCCGTGCGGGCAGCCACGTGCACATGCACGGCCGCCGGAGCTCGCCACGCGGTGCCGATGAAGGCGTGCGGGTAGATGGAGCAGTAGCGGGACCGCCACCCCTTGATGTGCATCCGGTACCCCGTCACCACGTCCTCCGTCACCGTGCCGTACACCCACCCGATGTCGCTGCCCCACCCGGTCTTCTTCTCGTACGCCGCCGTGCACACCGCCACGGCCTCGGTGATGGTCGCCTCGTCGGACACGATGGCGGCGGCCTCGTCTGCGTCCACGAACGGCGACGGGTGGGACGCTCTCGGGATGGTGTCCACGAACGCGTCCGACTTGCCGTACGACTTCTTCGGTAAGGGCAGGAAGCCGTGCTTGCCTTTCGCCACGGCGGCCTTGGTGGTGAGCTCCAGCCCACGTTGATCCTCGGCGGGTCGAAGCCGTAGAGCGTGATGCGGCGGAACATGCACCCGGTGCCGACGTAGATGGGGCCCTGCATGCCGTCCAGCGCCCGGAGCGTGCCGTCGAAGAAGATGCGGTTGTGGTTGGCGTACAGGTCCATGGGGTCCACGCCCTCGAACTGTTGTGGGAACTGCACGAACGCCACCGTGTCGCTGTCGCGGCCGAGCATGAAGCAGATGCCCGTGCGCAGCGCCTGCGAGTTGTTGATGTAGTGGTCGCAGTCCAGGTTGAGGATGAAGGGCGAGTTGGAGATCACGGCGGAGCAGCGTTCAGCTCGTTCATGGCGCCGGCCTTCTTCTCGTGGTTGAACCCGGGCCGCTTCTCATGGGAGACGTACACCAGCATGGACTTCTCACGGCCTTCTTCTCAATGTGTAATTACAGTAGTAATTAGTTACTCCTCTCCTACAGTACTTGGGTGAAGGTGAAAGCGAAACTGGCGGCGAGTGCAGGCATGGCTCCACCGACGCAAAAAGTCAACGTGCGTGTATGCATGCGTGGACCTGCAGTGAACCATTTTAAAAGTTCATGGACCAAAAATGCATGAGTCAAAGTTGATGGACCTAGATGACACAAAACGAAAGTTAATGGACCCAAACATGCAGTTTCAAAGTTGATGGACCTAAATAACATTTTACCAAAAGTTAATGGACCTCCGGTGTATTTTACTCATAGATCTTTTATAAACATAAAAAAAATCTCGCGAAATAATACTACATCGTACCCTTATGCGAAATTACTTTGGATATGTTTAAAAAGGTACTTTGCAAATACTTCAACTTCATACATTCAGTTCAAGAAGTCAAGATGCTCTTTTTTGTTCGCACAGATGGTATTTGGATTGATTTCTCATACCACATACAGACATACCAGAAGTGCCTTCGTGCATAGTACATCCGAGAAAAGCATCGATCTCATGCTGAGAAAAGTATCCTTCTTACCCTGGATATATTTTAGGTGCAGAGATATTTTTTAGGCGCAGAAGAAGAGAGGAGACAAATGGAGAGAGCAGCCATGGTTCGCGCCACGGGGAGCTCCGCCGTGGAACGCCGTAGGCCCGTAGCTGCTGTTGCCAACAAGTCCGCCAAAACGCACCCGAGCTGGAGTCCATACATAGCCCCTCCCCTCATCGCCCACAACTGCAGCCTCGCCATCTCCGCCTTCAGACGCACGCACACGCCCATCATACCATGGCCGCGCACTCCGTCGCCGCCGCGCACGCCACCATATCCGCGCGCGCCGGCCCCGCGCCCGGCGCCGGAGCGTCGGCCCGGGCCGAGCGCCTCGGCTTCCGCCGTCTCATCTCGGTGGCCGGCCGCGGCCTGCGCTCCCCGCTCCCGGCCCGCCGCCGCCCGCCGTCGTCCGCGGCCGTCTCCCGCCGCCAGTGCGTCGTGCGCGCCGCCGCCGCCGAGACGCTCGAGGGGATCAAGGCCGCCACGGGCGAGCTGCTGGAGAAGTCGGTCAACACGATCCGGTTCCTGGCCATCGACGCCGTCGAGAAGGCCAACTCCGGGCACCCGGGGCTGCCCATGGGCTGCGCGCCCGTGGGTCACGTCCTCTACGACGAGGTCATGCGCTACAACCCCAAGAACCCCTACTGGTTCAACCGCGACCGCTTCGTCCTCTCTGCCGGCCACGGGTGCATGCTCCAGTACGCCCTGCTCCACTTAGCCGGGTACGACAGCGTCAAGGTAAGGCAGCTGGTTCACTGCTCGCTCCCTTTTCAGTGTTTTGCATCTGTGTCCTGCGTGTGGAAAGTTGGAGCGGCGAACTCGGGAGCTGGTAATTTCGTGTGTAAAGTTTGGGTCTTGTTTGTTTGGTAAAATAGTGGAAGGTTGGAAGGATCTTGGCTGCTACTTTTGGTGTCGGCTTCGTTTTCCTTCCCACTAGAACTTTTGGTGTCGGCTTCGTTTTCCTTGTAGCGGTAAGCCCTGCTTCCCAGGCACATTTAGTGCTTTTAAGTTTTTAGCTAATCTATATCATTAAGTTCTTGGGTAGCTCAAGAGGTGTGCGGGTACCCAGGCAGGTTTCCTGTCTAGTAAAAGCTCTAGTGAGCTGTATGTAATCAATGCAGTTCTTATCCTATATATATATATATATATTGCAATGCAGTCATCTGGGTGACCAAGCCCTGGCTGATTATTGCTCTGTTACCTCCAACAATTGGTATCAGAGACAGGTTAGACACCTTCTCACCCTCTCATCTTCTCCATGACGTCAACCTCCTCTGAGCGCCGGGCTAGGAAGACCAAGGGAGCCACTGAGGGCGAGCTGGGCGACCCCTCTGGCAGGGCTGCGCGCCTGAAGGCAGCAGAGGAGGCGGCGGCGCTGGCTGTCGAGGCGGCACAGCAGGCTGCAGCAGCCGCGGAGGCGGCGGCCAGGACAGCGCAGGAGCTGCGGGCGGAGATAGCAGCAGAGAAGGGAGATGAGGAGGAGGAGGAGGAAGAAGAAGAGGAGGACCGGAGGAACCGGCGGCCACGGACTCCGCCACGGGACAGGCGCCGTTCGCAGTCACCACTGCGTGACCGAAGGCGTCGTGGCGGTGGTCGCTATGAGTCGCCGCATGGCAGGGTGGTCTACCGCGATTCCGGCAGCGGCACATCATGGCCAATGCTGGACAAGACCAATTATTATGAGTGGAGCCAGACGATGAAGCTCAGGATGCAGGCGCGCGACCTCTGGGAAGCTGTCGAAGGAGGCCCAGTGCAGTTTCGCGACGACAGGCGAGCTCTGGAGGTGATCGTCGCTGCTGTGCCCAAGGAGTTGGGGCTCCCGCTCCTCGACAAGGCGACGGCAAAAGAGGCATGGGATGCCATCGCTGCGACTCGTATCGGTGTGGACAGGGTCCGCCGAGCGACGTTGCAGCGACTGCGTCGGGAGTGGGAGAACATTGACGTCAAGCCTGGCGAGCCGGTGGAGGATTTTGCCCTGCGGCTGTCAACTCTGCACCAGCAGCTGGTGCTTCATGGAGACAAGGACATCGATGAGGCGCGTGTCGTGGAAAAGTTTCTGCGCACGGTGCCAACCAAGTACGCGCAGATCGTCGTCGCCATTGAGCAGTTCCTCGACTTCGAGGCGCTCACACTTGAAGAGGTGACAGGAAGGCTCAAGGCGGTGGATGACCGTGAAGCGCAAGCTGTGACAGAGCCGGTGTTCATCAACGGCAAGCTGCTGTACACTGAGGAGCAGTGGCGTGCGCGTTTGAGGAAGGAGAAGAAAGGCGCAGAAGAAGCTGGCAGTTCTGGTTTCAAGAACCAGCGCGGCGGTGGCGGAGGACGCAGCCGCGGAGGTGGACGCGGACGGGGCAGAGGTGCTGGCCGTGGCAGCGGACGTGGAGAAGGCAATGGCGCCGGCCGTGTTGGCCCCAACACGTGCCTCAACTGCCATCAGGAAGGGCATTGGGCGCGTGAATGTCCCCAGCCGCGCCGTGATGGAACAGAGCGCGGCGGCGGGGGAGGAAATCGTGGTGGACGCGGTGGCGGAAACCGTGGAGGAGGCCGTGGCGGCGGTAACCAAGCTGGGCAGCAAGGAGGACATGAAGGGCGTGCCCAGTTTGCTGAGTGTGAGGAAGATGCAGCTCTGTTTCTGTCTCATGGCTTCATTGAGATGGAACAGAGCACGCCGGAGCTCAACTATACAGCACAGCGCGTTGAGTTCTTTGAGCCACGTGCGCGTGCTTATCTGGGAGCAGATGATGAAGAGATGGCTGGCGGCTGGTACCTTGATTCAGGCGCAACACACCACATGACTGGGCAGCGTGACCTGTTTTCAGACCTGAACACGGACGTTCAAGGCACGGTTCGGTTCGGGGACGCGTCCAAGGTGGAAATCAAGGGCGTTGGCTCAATTGTTTTTGAAGCAAAGACTGGTGAGCATCGTGTTCTTCATGGAGTTTATTTCATTCCGGCATTGAAGAACTCGATCATGAGCCTCGGTCAACTTGATGAGAATGGCTCAAAGGTGGTGATTGATGATGGAGTACTGCAGATTTGGGAACGCAGCAGCGGCCGCCTACTGGCCAAGGTGAGGCGTGGCGCGAACCGGCTGTATGTACTGCATATGAAGACAGCACAGCCAGTGTGTCTTGCTGCGCGCAGGGATGAGGAGGCGTGGAAATGGCATGAGCGTTTTGGGCATCTGAATTTTGAGGCCCTGCGGAGGCTTGGCAAGGAGGAAATGGCAAGAGGGATGCCAAAGATCGATCATGTTGAGCAAGTGTGTGACACTTGTGTCACCACCAAACAGAGGAGGCGATCATTTCCTGCTGCAGCAACATATCGTGCTCAGGATCACCTTGAATTGGTGCATGGTGATCTCTGTGGGCCAGTTACACCAGCAACTTCGGCAGGTAATCGCTATATTCTGCTGCTTGTAGATGATGCCACACGATTCATGTGGGCAGTGCTGCTGTCATCTAAGGATGCTGCAGCAGATGCTATCATAAAGGTGAAGGCTGCTGCAGAGGTGGAGAGTGGGCGTAAACTGAAAGTTCTGCGCACAGATAATGGAGGAGAGTTTACTGTTGCAGAATTTGCTGCTTATTGTGCCAATGAAGGAGTCAAAAGGCATTACAGTGCTCCTCATTCACCACAGCAGAATGGCGTGGTGGAGCGTAGAAATCAAACCGTGGTGGCCATGGCACGTGCCTTACTCAAGCAGCGCCAGATGCCAGCCAAGTTTTGGGGGGAGGCAGTGATGACTGCTGTGCATATTCTGAATCGGTCACCAACCAAGGCTCTAGGTGATGTCACTCCCTATGAAGCATGGCATGGCCGAGCACCCACTGTTGGCCATCTGAAGGTGTTTGGTTGTGTGGCATATACTCGCCGTTTGTCTCAGCTCAGAAAACTTGATGATCGTGGTGAAGCTGGAGTATTTATTGGCTATGTTGAAGGAGCCAAAGCCTATCGAGTTTTTGATCCAGCATCTCAGCGTGTACGTGTCAGCCGAGATGTGGTTTTTGATGAAGGAAGAGGTTGGGATTGGACATCACCAGCAGCAGGTACGTCTGGGGCAGCTGGTAGTGATTTTGTGGTGGAATTTCCTTGGGAGGAAGAAGTCCCTGGAGCTGGAGGTTCAGTGCAGTCACACTCATCTCCTCAGCCCCATTCTGCCTCACCTGAAGCTTTTCCAGCAGCAGAATCGGTGCTTGATGCAGGAGAAGAGGTGTCTGAGACATCCAGAATGCCTTCACCACCACCAGCTCCAGCCAGCCCACAAGTGGAGCACGTGACTCCCTTGGAAGATGATGAGGAACGGCTGGACACTTATCACAACGACGAGCAGCTGCGCTATCGTACCATAGATGGCATATTGGGCGGGGAACAGGAAGTTCCGCCGCCGGCGCAGCGCTTGTTCGCAGAGCTCCACCTCACCCACTTTGGGGAACCCATTTCTTATGCAGAGGCTAAAGATGATCCTGCATGGCAGGCAGCAATGAAAGAGGAGTTGCGCGCTGTTGAGCGCAATGGCACCTGGGAGCTTGTGTCTCCCCGAGCTGGCCATCGGCCAATTTCTCTAAAATGGGTCTACAAGCTGAAGAAAGATGAGAAAGGAGATGTGATCAAGCACAAGGCTCGGCTTGTTGCTCGTGGGTTTGTGCAGCAAGAGGGTGTTGATTATGAGGATGTGTTCGCTCCTGTTGCGCGCATAGAATCAGTGAGACTGTTGCTTGCTCTAGCTGCCCAGGAAGGATGGACTGTTCATCATATGGATGTCAAGTCAGCTTTTCTAAATGGAGAGCTCAAGGAAGAAGTATATGTCCAGCAGCCACCTGGGTTTGCTATTCCTGGGGAAGAAAGCAAGGTATATCGCCTGCACAAAGCTTTGTATGGGCTGAAGCAGGCACCCAGGGCGTGGAACGCTAAGTTGGACTCTACTCTGAAGGAAATGGGGTTCAAACAGAGCAAACATGAAGCAGCAATTTATAGGAAAGGTTCAGAGGGCTTAGTGTTGCTGGTTGGGGTCTATGTTGATGATCTGATTATCACTGGAGCAGTCAAAGATGAAGTAAAGGCTTTCAAGGAAAGGATGAAATCCACTTTTGAGATGAGTGACTTGGGTTTGCTCAGTTTCTACCTTGGCATTGAAGTACAGCAAGGCAAGAATGGGATCACCATGAGGCAGACTCACTATGCCAAGAAAATCCTAGAACTGGGAGGCATGTCTGATTGCAATCCAGCAGCTACACCAATGGAAGAGCGCCTGAAGCTCAGCAAGCATAGCACTGCCAAGGAGGTGGATCCAACTCAGTATAGGAGGCTGGTTGGAAGCTTGAGATACCTGGTTCATACCAGGCCTGATTTGGCTTTCTCAGTGGGCTATGTGAGCAGATTCTTGGAGAAACCGACCACTGAGCACCAGCAAGCAGTCAAGAGGGTGCTGAGGTACTTGGCTGGAACATTGGACTATGGTCTGCAGTTCAAAAGAGCCCCAAATTCTGCTAGGTTTGTGGGCTACTGTGATTCAGACCTAGCCGGTGATATTGACTCCAGCAAAAGCACAACAGGTTGTCTGTTCTTCTTTGGCAACAGCTTGGTCAGCTGGCAATCTATCAAGCAGAGGGTGGTGGCTTTGTCTAGTTGTGAGGCTGAATATATGGCTATGACTTCAGCAGCAACACAAGCCCTGTGTCTGTCAAGATTGTTGGCTGATCTGTTGGGAAGAAAGGTGGAGACTGTGGAACTGAGGGTTGACAACAAGTCTGCAATTGCACTTGCTAAGAACCCTGTCTTCCATGACAGGAGCAAACATATCAGAGTTAAGCAACATTTTATCAGGGATTGTATTGAAGAAGGCAGCATCAGGACTGAGTACATCCCTACAGCTGATCAATTGGCAGACATTCTCACTAAGGCTTTGGGCAAGGCCAAGCTTGAAGATATGAGAAGCAGAATTGGCATCAAGCAGATCAAGAAGGGTTGAAGCAGGTCTTAGGGGGAGAACTGTAGCTGTAAGCCCTGCTTCCCAGGCACATTTAGTGCTTTTAAGTTTTTAGCTAATCTATGTCATTAAGTCCTTGGGTAGCTCAAGAGGTGTGCGGGTACCCAGGCAGGTTTCCTGTCTAGTAAAAGCTCTAGTGAGCTGTATGTAATCAATGCAGTTCTTATCCTATATATATATATTGCAATGCAGTCATCTGGGTGACCAAGCCCTGGCTGATTATTGCTCTGTTACCTCCAACATTCCTTTCCACTAGAAAGGGCTGTGCCTGCTTGGCTGCTTTTATCCAGTTGTCAAAAATCTAATAAGCTAAGTGAAAATTTGAGTTTCGAAGATTAGTTGGAAACCCAGACGTTACACCGTGGACCCCTCAGCACTCATGTTCAGTTGAGCAGAACTTTAGTGTGATTCACCTTAGTTGAACTGCTTGCTGTTTCATATGGATCATTTACATCACCTCTTGTGCGATTGAATTTCTTTTGAACGGCTGGTATGCTGCTGCTGCAGGAGGAGGACTTGAAGCAGTTCAGGCAATGGGGAAGCAGAACACCGGGCCACCCTGAGAACTTTGAGACTCCAGGAGTTGAAGTTACCACTGGTCTATTTTCTTCTCTATAGAGCTGACACTAGTAAAGTTTCCCTGCTGTACTGTAAAACTGAAAGTTTCGGTTTCCGATATGGTTGTTCTGCAGGACCTCTTGGTCAGGGTGTCGCCAATGCCATTGGGTTGGCACTTGCTGAGAAGCACCTGGCTGCCCGCTTCAACAAGCCTGACAATGAGATTGTCGACCACTACACGTAATAATTCTAATGTGAACGTGCCATGTTTTGCTTTTAGTTTGTGTGGTGCAATTTTGGTAAGTAGTTTCATGAATTTTGTACAGGTACGTTATTTTGGGAGATGGTTGCCAAATGGAGGGTGTTGCTAATGAAGCTTGTTCCTTGGCTGGGCACTGGGGTCTTGGCAAGCTCATTGCTTTCTACGATGACAACCACATTTCCATTGATGGAGATACAGAGATTGCATTCACAGAGGACGTGAGCACCCGCTTTGAGGCTCTTGGGTGGCACACAATCTGGGTTAAGAATGGGAACACTGGCTATGATGACATCCGTGCAGCTATTAAGGAAGCAAAGGCGGTTACCGACAAGCCCACCTTAATCAAGGTTTGTTTCTTTGGTATTTGCAATCTTTTATGTTTTGTTTGCTGTAGATTTTTTTTTTTAAAAAATCGATCCGCAGGGGGTAGACGGCCCCCGGGTATTCTGCTTAAGATAGATGATGACCTTCTCACGCAGATCGAGAAAATCTCCGAACCCCTGTCCCACCCATACACAGCGGCACCGTTGCCCACGTGAGACTGGGCTGGGCGTTAGACCTGTGCTTTGGCATAGGACAGGCGAGGGGATTTTTTTTACAACATGCGGAGTTGAACTCCCGACTTGGGGCTTCCCACCACTGGGAGACCACCAACTGAGCTATCGCTCAGTTCGCTTGCTGTAGATTTTATAATATTGGTCTAATTTGTATCCTTTTTAGGTGACAACCACAATCGGTTTTGGATCACCCAACAAGGCCAACTCATACAGTGTGCATGGAAGTGCATTGGGTGCCAAAGAGGTCGAAGCAACCAGGCAGAACCTTGGATGGCCCTATGAGCCATTCTTTGTACCAGAGGATGTCAAGAGGTAGGTCTTGTTGTTTGCTCTGATAATCTAGGTATCCAAATGAGAAGGTGAAATGCATAGCACAAATGCAATTTCTTTGAATGTATCATTGCAGCCACTGGAGCCGCCACACGCCACAAGGTGCCGCACTTGAGGCTGATTGGAATGCCAAATTTGCAGAGTACGAGAAGAAGTATGCAGAGGATGCAGCAACTTTGAAAAGTCTCATCACAGGGGAGTTTCCCACTGGCTGGGCTGATGCTCTTCCGGTAAGAATACATACCTACACACAATACTACAGCTGATGTGATGTGTGGAGGATTATACTCTAATGGTTGATTCTTGTTTCTCCACCCTAGAAATACACTCCAGAGAGCCAAGCGGATGCCACCAGGAACCTCTCCCAGCAGTGCTTGAACGCACTTGCTAATGTTGTGCCTGGTCTTATGGGAGGTAGTGCTGATCTTGCGTCCTCCAACATGACCCTGCTTAAGATGTTTGGTGACTTCCAGAAGGATACGCCTGAGGAGCGCAGTGTCCGCTTTGGAGTCAGAGAGCACGGAATGGGCGCCATTGCTAATGGCATTGCTCTGCACAGCCCAGGGTTTGTTCCATACTGTGCTACTTTCTTTGTCTTCACTGATTACATGAGAGGTGCTATGAGAATCTCAGCTTTGTCTGAAGCTGGAGTTATCTATGTTATGACCCATGACTCTATTGGTCTCGGAGAGGATGGCCCAACCCATCAGCCCATTGAGCACTTGGTGAGTTTCCGCGCAATGCCGAACATACTGATGCTTCGCCCGGCTGATGGCAATGAGACTGCTGGAGCATACAAAGTTGCAGTTCTCAACAGGAAGAGGCCATCTATTCTTGCTCTCTCAAGGCAAAAGCTTCCTCATCTGCCTGGCACCTCAATTGAGGGTGTTGAGAAGGGTGGATATACCATCTCTGACAATTCAACCGGCAACAAGCCTGATCTCATCGTGTTGAGTACCGGCTCTGAACTAGAGATTGCTGCCAAGGCTGCTGATGAGTTGAGGAAGGAGGGGAAGACTGTCCGTGTTGTGTCATTTGTTTCCTGGGAACTTTTTGAGGAGCAGTCAGATGAATACAAGGAGAGTGTTCTCCCTGAGGCTGTTACATCAAGAATCAGCATTGAGGCTGGTTCTCCTCTCGGATGGCAGAAGTATGTTGGAGCCCAGGGCAAGGCCATTGGCATCGACAAATTCGGCGCAAGTGCTCCTGCTGGAAAGATCTACAAGGAGTATGGCATCACTGTGGAGGGCGTTATTGCGGCAGCCAAAAGCTTCTAAGACTCATAACTGAGTTTTTGTTGTCACCGATGCCGAAGGAACGCCATACCTGGAGGTCTTGTGCCCAAATAATTGAGGGAGCATAAAGATGCGCTTGGAGGGTGAGTGGTATTTTAGGACTGTAATAAACAATGTATTTTCCATTTACATTGGTTTTTATTCGGTGACCCCTTAGACGATTCATGAAGTTGAGTTTGATTAAATTGGGTGCTGGTTTGTTTTGGTAACACTGGCAATCAACTGATAGTCTTGCTCTTGCAACAATGTTTCATTCTTTTCTTCGTGAGATCCTGGGTTTAAATCACGCTGTGCCTTAGTTGGATTTTTTAACTTCTATACAGTTTGTGGTGCTTTTAGGATTGCAATATAAGCAGAGCATCTATTCAACTTCATGTGGTCTATCTTTTTTCTGTTTTTTTTTTTCTTGAATTCAAACCAGACATGGTTAGAAGTAAAACAATGGCAACCTTTATCCACTTCAAATGCCTTGATGTGCTGAACTTTCTGTTGCTGCTGTAACTTGCAATTGCATATGAATCTGAATGTACCATTGTCAAGAAAGAAGTGAACAAAATACCAATGCTGTTGCTTCAGGAAGGCTAGCTGTCTCTGATAACTATTGTCAGGACTGTGCAGTTGAAGCTCCGATCCGAACTAGAAAGACATGTTGGATGCACCACGCCATGGATAATGGATTTCTTTTTTTGCCAATGGATATTTGTGGTGCTGATGTTTATTTGGGGCCATAGTATGTACAATAATTCTGTGGTCGATTGGAAATTGTGAAGTTGCTGCAATCTCATGAAAATTCTTATACCTTAATATATTGAACAATGCCTTCTTATATACCTTATTAAAAAATATTGAACAATAACGCCTAGTGGCTTTTCGGTAAACTCACAAATTATGGGCAGATACTTGTTGTAAAAAGTTGAGTAACTCTTAGATAGGATCCTATTCTTTTTATAAGAGTTCTTTCAACTTTTAAATCTTATATGGTTAACAACCTAACTTTACTTAAATACTGCATATAAAATGATTTAAATAGTTTATTTATGAAGAGTAACATGGACCATATATTGCCAACTGCTATGTATTCATGCAAGGTTTAGATTTTGGAAGATAAAATTGAGATGTAAAATGTTATATGTTCTGTTGTCCGGGACTGTTGTTAAACGGCTGGTCACATAATAAATCAACTTTATTTTCCTAGAGGAAAAGGAAAAAATTACTACCCTGGACAATATTGTCTAATCTCGCTACAGTAAACAATCATATATAGCTAATAATGCTCCGTTCCATTATCTTTTGTGGTGGAGATTGTTGATGAGAAAGGCAAATGGACAACAAATTGATGCAAGGATATGATATGCTCGATGTGTTTGGTCAAACCCGTTGAATATTACTGTTTATGTCAATATCTTTTCTTGTGGAATTAAATAGCAAGTGTAAAACCCGAATGGCTATTTGAAAACTGATAGTTCTGATATCACACAGTAGAGGCCGGCTAGGACATCAAAATGGGATCGACAGTGTCTACTATCTCTCTATAAATTACATGAAATCTTTGGATAGCATTTAGATCTCCAGAAAATTTTGAGGAACAAATGACATAAGTATGTTCAAAGTTCAAACATAACAGCTAGCTTAGCTTATCCTGTCCACACTTACTCCTGTACAGGATCAGGATCCTTCTTTCTCCTCTGCACAACTGGGCGCTGGCACTCGGCAGTTGGCACAAGAGATTTTGTTTTTATTTTTAACCCTTTTTTAAACTATTTCACTAGCCGCGCCTAATGCACTGTTTAACACTGTTTTTTTTTTTTTTAAATCTAACACTTTTTTTCAAATCTAACTATTTCAGTAGCCGCGCCTAATGCCAGCTTCACCATGTCAGCGATCAGCGGGTCTGGTCGTTGCCACGGTGGTGGCCTTGCTGCGCCGTTATGCATGGCGCAGCAGTATAGTTTCGCAGCGCCGTGGCATTAGTCACAACAAAAAATGTTAGATTTAAAAAAAATTAAACAGTGTCAAATTTGAAAATGGTTTAAAAAGGGTTAAAAATAATAAAAAAAATCGCACAAGATGGCTATGGCCGTGGCGGTAGGCCCAACCTTGCCGGATCGGGCCACAGGCGCCCGCCGTGGTGCCGACGAAGAAGATCGTGGTGTCTACGCGGGCCCGGCGTTTTAAAAGGGATATATTTTTTGACAATAATATTTGATGGGATTATTTCGTTCATCAAGTCAAAGCACTCGATGTTTTTTCATCGGGATTGACCTTGACCGCTTTGCTGGTAAAAGCTTTTCGCTATCCCGTTCTAATTTTTGGGGTTTAAATACAGTCGTCGACCAGCAGCAGCCTCTCCTCTGTCCTCTCCTCCTCCCATCGCCAACCCAAATCCCCCGCACAGGCGCGCAATCAGCACACCAGAGCAGAGCTCCCCAAAACCAGGCGGGCCGATGGCTGCCGCCGTCACGGAGCTGGAGCTGGTGCGGCGGGTGATGGCGGCGGTGAAGGCCTCCGCAGAGCGCGGGGACCCGCCGCTTCTCCAGGCCGCCGAGGCCGCGCGCTGCATCCGCGAGGCCCCCGCGTCCGCTCCGGTCGGCCTCGCGCTCTCCCAGGCGCTGGTGACGAACCTGTGCTTCGCGCACAACACACCCGCCATGTGGAAGCTGCTGGATCAGGCCATGTTGTCCCGCCTGGTGGACCCTCACCACACCCTCGCCCTCCTTACCCCGAGGTGCTTGAGCGATTCCACCTTCCCGCGTCGTCTCCTTTTATCAATTGGGTTTCGGCCCTAGTTCGCTTTCAGATGCTAAGTTGCCGGTTGTTGTGTGCTGGTTTGTATAATACTGTATTACTATTGCTATGCAGGGTGGTGCCGAACCGGCGGGAGCAGCCGGAGGCGTACAGGCTCTACCTCGAGCTTCTAGGCCGGTACGCGGTGGCCCCTGTTTACCCGGAGCGCATGGAGAAGAAGGATATGTAAGGACCTTACTCCAGTACTATGTTTACACTTGCATCCTTGATTTTTGGTTTGGTGTACTCTGTATTCACGATACAACTTGCACACGTCAGAATTGGCAACTTGCTTGTTGGATATCCCGGTTTAAATCTGTGCTGTATTAGCTGATGCTTTGCGGGTACGTGGGCCCAGCTTGACCCGGCTGCTAGGGGGTTGCCTGGTCATTTCCGTAATTCCGTTAGATGTATCTGGAGGTGGAAACTAGGTAGGATGAAAACGATTGCAAAATTCTTGGTCTTGGTCTTCAAAGGAAAAGGTGCACCATTTCTAACCTTGTGCTGTCGTGAAGTCGTGTTCTAGAAAAAGAACCTTGTCCTGTGGTTCAAAGGCTTCACAAGTGTCATTAAGCTCCTTTCACATTGCGGTGGCTTTTCAAAAGCACTCCCCCCTACTTTTTGGGTATATAAGCTACTGAGTAAATATTTAAAACCTACAGTTTAATTGACCTAACTATCTTCAACTATAAATTGTTCATCAATCTGCAGCTTTCTGATAATGGACTTCCGATCTTTAAAGTTCTGATACTGTGGTCAATCACCTGTTGGCATGCAAAATTTACTCTTAGTTATTTGTTAAAATCATATTTTCTATTTGATTCATAGCCAAAAACCTTACTGCATAAGTGCATATCATAGCACAGCACAGTTTGTCAGGAAACTGCAAACTATTCCTATGTGTACCAACATGGTCAAAGTGTCTGATTGAAATGTGTGCAAACACCAAGGGTTTGAGATGCCACATACCACTGAGGCGCCTATTTGTCAAGTGCACAATATTCTTTTTCACGTCAATGTATGCTGCCCGTCAATATTGTGAGCTACTCCTGATGCTCAGATGTGTGCAATTGAAGCTTTTCAGGCCTTTATCCAGCTAATCTCTATCAGGTTTTTGAGAAAATATTTTCCAATATTTTAGCATTAACTTTAGAATGGCTTTATTTTTTACTGATTGTTATATTCGTCTGCAATGTACTTTTTCTTTTTTTTTTTGACAACAAACATTTTTATTTCAACAGCATCTTGCTGAAAGTAACCTTACAGAGTTCTGGCTTACAGATTGCAAAGCCTGCAGTAATGAGCATTGGTTTACATGGGCGTAGGAACAGGAAGACTCAAAATGCTGAGATTCTGAGTCTGAAAGTGCCTGCCTAGCTAATGCATCCACTGTAGTGTTGAGGGTCCTGGAAATCTTGAAGATCCTTGACTGCCTGCAACTTGAGTGATTGGAGAATAGCTGTGTGAAGTATTTAATTCTCCAGTCTGGTGGATTAGTCTGATCTGCGGCATTAAGGAAGTGAACTAGTTGTTCACAGTCTGATAAGAAGTTGATATTGTTCAGGTTCATGCCTTCAGTGACGGCCGCGGCCAAGGCCAGCACCGCAGCTTCTGCCATGATCACCGAGCTGGATCCTGTCATTCTCGCCTTGATGTAGATGGTGTGGGTTGTACCTGTGTGTTAACAATAAAAATTCCGATGCCAGCGTCTCTTGGCATCGCTGATGGTTGATCAGGAGGCGTGGATGCATCAGCAAAGCATCTGATGCCCTGGAGTAGTGCTGGTGTATGGATGGTGTATCTGTTCGTCGTTTGTGGTTGAATCCCTGTCAATAAGCTATTCATACCTGATGGTCCAGTTTGAGTTGTAGCTGATCGGCATCCCTGATGCGGTGAAGACACCATGGAGTTGGGGTCCCCGTCGATGGCTGTAGCAGCTCCCTCAATAGGAGTAGGCATATGTTGCACTAGGTAGTTGTTGTGACTAGGCTGTTGATTCTGGACAGGGCCAGCTGCTGGTATGTGCGGTTGCCTGTCCGCCGGGCTTGGAGTTTGGGCGCCTGCAATGTCTGTTCCTGCAATCTGTACTTGGTGTTGGGTGGTGATGTGCGCACTGCGTGATGAACCTGCCAAGGAGTCCAGGTCTTTCGTTGGAAGCGATTATCATTTCTCGCCTTCCATAGATACCACATAGTAATTAGGCTCTTATGAAACAAAAAGTCAGATGTTGAATTGGTAATAAAAGCTTGGAGAGTTAATTGCACTCCATTATGTTCTTGTGGAAGACTGTCAGTTCTGAGAGAAGGATCAGCAGAAAACCAAACTGCACGAGGGAGATTGCAGTGGAAGAAGAGATGAGCGTCATCTTCCACTGCGCCACAGGAGGCACAATGTTTGTCAATGTGAGTGGCATACCTTGCTGCCCGATCGGCAGTGGCGAGGGCTCTTCTTATAAGTCTCCAGGTGAAGGTCTTGATGAGAGGGGATAAATTCTTACTTTTCCAAGCTCTCTGCAAAATTTGATTAGCTTGGGGATGGATGCTTCTGGAGCCTTGCTGTGGGAGCTGGACTAAGAGCTGGGAAGATAGGTGCCTGTAAACATTTTTAGTGGTGCAGATTCCATTCTTAGAAGGCGTCCATCTTAGGATGTCTTGCTGATCACTAGGAACAGGTTGGACACCAGTGATGACTTGGACAGCCTGGTTATCGAAAGTGTTGGAGATAATCTCCATGTTCCAGGAGCGAGTATTATTAATCCAGACGTCAGAAACCGTAGCTGGCAAGGGTGTTGTAGTGACAGGTAGGAGAAGGTGGTCATGTATGGAGTTCCATATAGGACACCACGGTGCTGACCAGATGGAAGTGTTACCTGCATGAATCTGGTAGACAGCGCTGGTGCAGAGTTCCTTTTTTACCTGTAAAATAGAGGACCAAAAAATAGACCTAGGTCCACTGGCATTAGCTGTCCAAAAAGAACCGTTGTGATAGTATTTAGCCTTAAGTACAGAAGAGAGAAAAGGGTTTTTGTTATTAGCAATGTTATAAGCAGCATGGGTGAGGAGGCTTCTATTGACAGTATGCAGATCCCTGATCCCCAACCCCCCATTTTCCTTGGGCTGGCAGATAACGTCCCAAGAGCGAAAAGCAATAGGAGAGGTAGGATTGTCGTCCTGAACACCTGCCCACCAAAACCTTCTAATGATGGCATTGATTTTTTCCACAAAGGTCTTGGAGAAAAGAACAGTGGACATATAGTAAACCGGGATAGAAGCAAGGACCGACTTTATGTAGGTGAGTCTATCGGTTGCCTGGGCTGATTAGCATGTGATCAGTCAAGTCCTGATCTAGCAGCAGAACTATTCTAGGGAATAGAAGATGTTCTGAAATATTTTATTTGGTGAACAAATTTTCTCAAATGTGCTAACTTTGGGGCTCTTGGTGGGTTTCAACTCTAGCCTACCCCAACTTGCTTGGGACTGAAAGGCTATGTTGTTGTTGGTGGTGGTGAACAAATTTTCTGATACCAACATATAATCCTCTCAAATGTGCTAACTTTATATTTGCATTTACTATGCAGGTTAGCCAAATCTATTGACAGTGCTATGCAGCTTTCACATAGATTTGGTTTTCAACATTTGGATTTTGGACATACTGTTATTTTGTTTGTGTTGAGTCTTGTCAACATGCTGATTGATTGCATCTTAGATGATTGTGGATTGCCCATCACCTCCGCTGATGAACATGGCAACAGAAATGATATGAATTTTAATGGCAAGGGGAGATCACTTGACAGGGGAGATGAGCACCGTGAACATCTAAGAAGAAAGAATATACTTATGTCTATTGAAGTTGTTGAGAAGGTCACTGCAAACAAAATTGTCCAAGTCTTTCTGCGGCTTGTCAATCGTAACACGTATGCTGTGTTATCTTTGTAACTTTACTCTTTTCTGCCATGCAAATCTTGATCATTACAAGTTTGTAGATCCTCAGCTACATACTCCCTGAAAAACTAGGTTTCATCCAAATCGGTAAAGTTTGCTTGTTTTTAGAAACATTTTTCACTTGACAAGCTTGGGGTTGGGGATGAAAATGAAATTGATATATTATCATGTTATCAGATGGTAATAGTACTACCTTTGAGTTTTTGGCGGTATGTGCAATAGTGCCGGCTGCTATCTGCGTTTTGTCCTAAATGTGACATGTTAGCATGGGTGGGATTGAGAGCACTATTTTGACCAATAAAAGAAGAGAAGAACTTCGACCGTACTAATTTTACTAGGGAGAACATATGGGAAGTTGGTTCAAGCCACACATCATCTTAGGCACTTTCAAATGAGTCAACTTCTAGCTTGTCGTGTCATGTTTGGCTCTTTCCCAGATACGAAACTTCATAAAACTTATGGCTTTGTTGTGATTCTAAACTTCAAGCTTATGATTTCATTTTAGAATGTGAGTATGCATGCATAGTTTGGGAGAACTTTGGTACAGGTATATTTGTTGACATTGAGCAAGCGTAACAAATAATCACTAGAAAGCTTTTGGATTGTGATCCCCCTCTCCAGACCACTCAATCACTGTCTAAATGTTCTAGTGTATTGTGTATGTTAAACTGATAATACTTCCATTCCTTTTTGGATGTGGTAGGATAGACCTGAAAATTTCAATTGTCTACTTCGGAAACTTCATCTTATTGGTGCTCTTAAAAAGAAGAACACATTGTCTCCGTACAATCTGCTAGATAGCTTGATTATGAATATACAGAATGTCATAAGCACGGACTACCAATTAGACAGGAAAAGGCTTCTGGGAGTTCCTGTTAGCATACAGCCTTGCAGTTCAGCTGTTTACAGTATATTCAGAGCTGGAAAGGGATCTTGTTGGATTCCTTTTGACATGTTTATGGAGAACACAATGGATGGGAGACATCTTCATGCTATATCATCAGTTGAATATCTGACAGGTGCATAAATGCATAAAGCTGTTAATTCTTGCCTTTCCCATAGCTTTAAAACATTTTCTAACATGAGACCATTGGCTGACAGAACTATCCAAAACACTTCAAGTGTTGAATCGGGCAACCTGGCAAGAGACCTTTCAAGCTTTATGGATTTCGGCTTTGCGACTAGTACAGCGAGTGAGATGACTTCAACCACAGTCTATATGTATTATTTTTAAATAAAGAATAATAAAAAAGAAAAAAAGTATTTACTTATGTTGTCATTTGGAATATGCTCCAAACACATACATTGATATTTACTCCTTGCTAAAAAATGTGCTTAATAGGGCCCAGATGCTTCGGAAGGACCATTTCCTCGTCTTGATTCACGGTTGTGCATGTTGTTGGCTATTATCCCCTTGTCCATTGCAACTATTGTGAAGGAAGAGGTGGGCAATCTGGAAGGGGAAACAACCTCTGTTATAAGAGGACAATTAGTGTCTTCACTTCAGATTCTGAGGCAATTTTTTGGTCTTCTTTCACCACCTCCAGCAGCTGTACATTTGGCAAATAGTGCAGCTAGAAAAGCAGCAGTTGTTCTGTCTAACCTGAAAAATGGGAGTGAGAACATGTACAGTTCTTTCAAAGACAGTCCCTCTATTAAAGCAGGTTACCTATGAACTGAGATATTTTAACATTTAGTATCCTTTGGTTATCTTGTTCTTTTCGGAATTATGAATTATCTAAATCATAGTTACGCTTCAAAATTGTAGTTGGAAATATGCTACATCTTATCGTGGAAGCCTGCATCACAAGGAACTTAATTGATACATCTGCTTATTTCTGGCCTGGCTACGTGGTTCCACTTAAAGAATCCTCTCCAGTTCAGGAGTCTCCATGGCCATCTTTAGTAGAAGGGTCTCCACTTATAGAACTTAAGGACGCCCTTATGGTCACACCTGCTTCGAGGTTATAAATCATTGGAATATACTAATTTTAGAGCTTTTTTTGTTTTATGTCTGTTGACTAGCTTGATTCATGATCTCATTCCTATTTTGTTTTCTTAGTGTAGCAGAGTTGGAGAAATTGTACTCTTTTGCAGTAAGTGGGTCACCGGAGGAAAAGTTGGCAGCTTCGAAGATTTTGTGTGGAGCATCACTGCTTCGTGGTTGGAACATTCAGGTATTATTCAATTTAAAAGAACCATATTGTAGTAATGTTCTACAGAAGAATGTAACATGTTTGCGTGCAATTTGTTTTTCTGCTTAGGAACATGTTGTTCAAATGGTGCTTAAGTTGTTATCGACATTCCTCCCTCTGGATTCTGGACCAGAAGGGCGATATGTACAGGACATGCCTATGCTACACGCTCTTGTATCAGGAATTTCTTCTATTGACACTGTTCATATTCTTTCAATGTATGGCCTGGTAAGAAACATCGCTAGCTTAATAGTTCAGCTCTATTCGTTTTGACTTAGTCATGGATAACATGGGCTTCTGATGAAGTTTGAGATGAAATCAAGAATAACCTAGAATTATATGTGTTCCTTGAAGCAGAATGAAAATATTTTTTGAACTAATCTTGTGTTAAACATATTTCTCAGGCATGGATAAGTATTGACAAAACTTTGTCAGTCCATGTGCATCTTTCATATTTTCATATGTGAATGACTTGTGTTTACTTGTGGTTTTGAATTACGGATAGTATCTCTTTAAGTTATTGCTGCAATCATGATGCCGTTCAAACCTACTGGAATTTTTTTAGTACATTCCTTGGATGCGGTTTAATGCTCGTTGGATGTCAGCACCACATGTTACATTGATAAAAAAAAAACTCGGCCAGTGGGGAAAGACCACCCCTATGATTTTTACTTTGAGAAGGAACCTCAGCCAAACCGACGGAGAAAACCCCTGAACCCCCGGCTTCACCCTATAGGCCCGCACCATGACCTGGGCCAACCGCCAACCATAAGCCACTGGGCTGGTGACCACTTGCAACTACATTGTAAAAGAAAATTTACTTGCACGGAGTAGTAATTGGTTTACATGCTTTGGTGGTATATGTGCTGTATGAACCTGTTGTGGGCTTATGGTACCATCTCCCTTGTGACATGATATTTTGCAGGTGCCAGAAGTAGCATCTATGTTAATGCCTCTCTGTGAGATTTTTGGATCTTTACCTCCATCTGATCATAGGAGTTGTAAATTTGAAGAGGCTTCTGTGTATTCAGTATTCTCATGTGCTTTCCTGTCCCTGCTTCGCTTTTGGAAATTTCATAGACCACCTATTGAGAATGCTTTATCAAGGCGTGGAGTCTCTCTTTGGTCAGAGCTCCGTTTGGATTTTCTCTTGTTATTACGTAATAATCATTCTTCTTCGAAAAATCTATCTAATGTTACTCAATCAAGCATATTTAAATTAGATACACCATTTCAAAAGCCAGTGTATATTGACTCATTTCCAAAGCTAAGGTCATGGTACTTCCAGAATCAAGCTTGCATAGCCTCTACACTTTCTAGTGCTTGCAGCAGGACAACTGTGCTCCATGTGGCAAACATGATACTGAAAATTATATGCCATAATAAAGTGCCAAAAGGTGGTGTCCTGTCTGTAAATCCTCAGTCAACAGAAAATTCCAGTACGAGTAGTTCACCTGCAGGTGTACAGGAAGATATGTGCCAGTGGCCAACACTTCCAGCATGGGAAATTCTTGAAGCTGTTCCTTTTGTGCTTGAGGCTGTGCTAACTTCATGCGCTCATGGCAGACTTTCATCCCGTGATTTGGTTACAGGTTATACCTCTGACTACAACTTCCGTCTGTTTTGGTATTGCTCTACAAACTAATAGCGTGTTTGGTTTGAGGAATGAAGTAGTCCATCATCTTTTCACTCCCTACTTTTTTGTTTGGTCCCATGCTGGATTGCTAGGTGGTGTAGTTCTGTCGGTACATGGTAGGTGGCGGGTCTGCGTCTTTGCTGTCACTGGGTTTAAGGTTTAAGGTTTATTAAGGTGTATTATCATTGGGTACCCTCATGAATTAAGGTTTAAGCCCACTGTTCCTTTGTGGATACGTAAGGAATGCACTTGGCTTTGTGCCCTGTTAGTTTTCGTTTATGTGTCATTCTACCAAGTGGGTTACTGTAACATATGGTTGGTGGTTCTGCATCTTTTCACTTCCCCTGGTTATCTAATACCTGCATGTAGCTGATGACCTACTTTTGTGTATCATATAGTTTACATCTTTTTGTGGTACATATCAAATCTGAAAAATAGTGTTTTGCATTCTTAGTATGTTGTGCACAAAAAAAGGTGGCTTTTCCTGCAACTTTTGAGGAAAAAAACGTTTCTGAAAGGGAATGATCATTTAGTATGAAGAAAATTTGATTTACTTTCTTCAGAGCGAATATTTCAAACCAACAGTTATCTTACTGTCCGAGCCACTGAAATTTTATCCTGATCTTACTTGCACAAGTGACAAGCCACATGAAACCTTATCACCCCCCTGATAAAAAAGAAAATTCCAATTTGGTGATTCATAGAATGGGGAAAAACAACCTGTTGCCATTTGGGGAGCCTGTTGTATACTCGTTATCCCCCCCTGCTCAGGTTGAGGCCCTTGTCCCTGCCCCCCTCCTATACAATCATCTTCATTGAAAAGATTTTGCACTACATTTGGGCTTCGTATGATAAAAAAGTAAACAAAACTATACAGCAGAAACATAGTAGAACTGCAGAAAAAAAAGGTGCTGGCAAGTTTTAGTGGCAGAGATATTTGTACGTTTGGACATAGTTTACTAGTAAATAGTAATCTTCATGAAAGGTGGCCAATAAACTTGCTAAGATCTCAACATGGTACGTTCCTTCAAAATGAGAGGAAAACTGGAAATATCACAAATATTTTTCTAGCGAGTAGCCTATAAACCATAATGTTGCTTTTCATTTCTTTGATATTCAAAACTTCCTAAGAGTATTCTGCTAGAGCCCTGATGGTGTTATTCTGCTCTAGCCTACCCCAACTTGCTTGGGACTGAAAGGCTATGTTGTTGTTGTTGTTGTTACGGAATGGAACTGAGTTGATCCATCACCATCTCATAAAAAAACAAGTGGGCATAATGGTTTAAGGGGAACACCACACACCCATTGTAGGCATTTCATATGTATAGCCATATACGAGAGTTGTACAAGAATTGGTAATAATGGTAGTACAACAGTGTGTTAGCTAAACATAATTCCTAATACCTGTCTGCAGTCGTAGCGGTAGGATCACGGGTCCACAGACTATAGAGCCCTTCGTCATGGGCGTACCCAGTGCAGAGAGCTCCCGCTCTGTGCGGGGTCTGGGGAAGGGTGTCAGTGGCAAGCCTTACCCTCGCCTGTGCAATGCGAGGAGACCGCGACTCGAACCCGGGACCTTCCGGTCACAGGCGGTAAGACTCTACCGCTTGCACCAGGCCCGCCCTTCAGCCCTTCGTCATGATGTCTGCAAATTGATGCAGTTGAGGGAACATGGAGGACACGGACATGGCCCAAGGCAACCCTCTCTCGGATGAAGTGGATGTTGATCTAGATGTGCTTGGTGCGCCGGTGATGAATGGGTTTGACCACTGTTGGGCGAAACAATCACTCAAGCATCATTGAGTAGAATTAACTCAATTGGATAAAATTTTCATGTCCAGTACAGTACATGTCAGAGGGTATTTATAGGAGCGAGAACCTTCGATTATTCTATTACAATTGCACTTTTGCCCCTGGATTAGCTATTACACTCGAACCGGTGCTTTTCTATTCAAGGTTTCTACTTTGTCCATCTAGCTTCGCCGAGATGAGTCTTCCAGATGAGGCTTTGCGGCCTCAACCTGTGTTGGCTTCGTTCTGTTCGCCTCTGACTTCGCTTCATCGCGAAGTGTGTCCATTGTCTTCGGTCCTCTGCCTTGGACTTCGTCCAAATGTCTTCGTCTTTGCCCTTTTTGACTTCACCGAATACCTCCGAAGGTTTTGAACAACGTGAAGTCATTTCTGTGCAACAAACATGATTTGCTATGAAGACAACACATTGGTTACAGTTTGTTAGTCAAATTCGGGGACTGTGTTGTCTGAGGTTGAATCCCCAATAACCACCATGTAGAATGGGCTCACGTTGTCACATTAGACAATCATCGCTGAAGGAATCGAGATGTGAAGCTCTTGAAGGAGTTCCCGTAGCCAGCAGCACTCTGCAATGGCGTGGGCGACAATGTGATACTCCGCCTCCGCGCTCCAGCAGTGGAAGACCAGGACACTAGGTTGTCTCCAAGGAAGATGAGCCGGTGTCGGAGTATGCATTTAGGGAGGTGGCTGGACTAACGCCAATGTGAAGGCATGTGGAGAGTGAGCCCTTCACAGAGCGGAGGATCTGCTTGATCGGTGTGAGATGAGGCTCGTTAGGATGAGATGCATGAACAGGCAGAACTGCATACTTTCGGTTGCGTTAGGGAGAGGTACTGGAGCGCACTAGCAAGGCTCTAGTACTCTGAGGCATCAGTGATGGGGGCTCAGTCTATGATCGACAGCTTGGCCCAGGTGTCCACTGGTGTCGCTGTCGACCAACATGTTGGAGGAGCTCGACAGTGTACTGGCAGTGTGACAGGAATGGGCGTCACTGGAGTGTGTGATAGATGTCGAGGAAGTGGTGCAGGTCCCTGAGGTCCGTCATGGCAAACTCCAAGTGAAGGCGCTTAGTGATGTGCATGAGCAGCGCAGAGGATAACACCATAAGGATGATGTCGTCGACGAAGAGCAGTAGGTAGGTAGCATGGTTTCTGTCTTTGTAAACAAAGGGGAATGCATCAAACTTGGAAGTGGTGAAGTCGATGGCGCAAATTTACATGGTGAAGCACCGGTTCCAAGCACGGTGAGCCTGCTTTAGACCGTACGACATAGTCAGGGGCAACGGGGTTGACGAAGCCTGACAGCTGTTGGCAGTACACGGTTTCCTCCAGATGTCTGTGAAGAAAGGTGTTCTTCATGTCCAACTGGTGAATCGGCCAGGAGCACAAGGCGGCGATGCTGAGGACGCCCTCCGGCTTGACAACCGGACTGAAGGTCTCGTCGTAGTAGATTCTGGCCTACTCCACTTGTCTGTCACGACAGTAGCAAGGGGGGAGGCACCATGCGCCTAGTGCCGTTGTCGATGAGGGCCTTGTACTTGTCCGCCATTGCACTATGCAGTATTCAAAAGAACTTTGTTAAATGCTTGCTTAGGCATGGTTAAGCGCTAGGTGGAGACCTAGTGCGTCGCCTAGGCCATAGGCGTCCAATTAAACATAGCATGAACTGTCAGAGCCCATGGATAGTGAAGAAAGGAATAGAAGAGTCGAGATTAGGATGGCAAAATGGTTTGTTGTATTGTAATTCCATCTATGCCTACCTCATGGTGTCCAAGTCACTTGATTTTGCTTGCCCTCTTCTCGATTTAGCACTAGGGGGCAGCATAGACGCGTCAGAGACTTGCGCCGGCACAAAGACGATGTGCACCTGTGGGTATGGCCTGAGAACACTAGGGGCCAGTGAAGCCCAAACTTGCTCCACAAGGAGAGGAAGAAGGGAGACCATCGGTTGAAGTAAGCGTGTTTCAACTCAAGGGTCCTTGGACCATGGGACTTGATGGCGATCATCGCAAAGGGGGTGAAGAAGATTGGTGGTGTCGTCTCTGAGTCATGCGGCAGGGAGCCCGAGGTGTTGGAGCCGAGCATGCCGCTGGACATGGAGGTGTTCGTCCACATGGCGAGGGAGGTGAGTTAGCGGCGGCGTGGCAGGAAGTTGGCGCCGCCAGCTAGGGTTTGGGAGGTGGGAGGACGATGCGGCTATGTTTGGGAGTTAGCGGAAGGGAGGAAGTGGTCGACGCCCAGCAGGACGCGGTAACGATCGAGGATCGACTGTAGGGGAGGTAGTAGCGATCGACGTGCCTGATGGGGGGGGGGGGGGGGCTCTAGGGTTTGGTTGGTGGGCGAGAAGACCTAGGCCCGAACTCGTGATACCATGTAGAACAAGCGGGGATAATGGTTTGGTGAACACCACACACCTATTGTAGGGTGCCTTTCATATATATACGAGAGTTGTACAAGAAGTACAGTATAACAATGTGTTAGCTATGCATAATTCCTAATGCTCATTTTTCACACATTTGTACTTGTTTGCTATCATTCAGTTGAAAGACCTTTTCTTGTGTGCCCTCGGCAGGTCTAGAAAGAGAAAAGAAAAATATTTTTTTCTTCGATTTGCGCATCTTTTGCTCATCTGGTTTTCCGAAAGTAGGAATGTGATTCCAATGAGTTTTTTAATGCTTTGAAACAGTAAGAGATGTCTTGTTTCTAATAATTAGTACTAGCATGAGAAATTGAGTAATTTTACCAAATTTGAGGAATGAGCTCATGATGCACCATCTCATCTAGAATGAGGTGGTTCCTCAAACCAAACACCCCTAAGTGTTCCATATGAATCTGGACATTTTTAATTTCTCCAGTTTGGAGAATTGATTTTCGTTCCATGTCAATCTCAACTATTTGCCACTGAATGATTGGACAAAAATGCCTTTCAAAAGCAAAAAAGGGAGCATTTCTGTCCATTTTGTCCAAGGATTTCATCGAACATTTGCAACTTTTAAGTCTAGCACATGCACAGTTCCATTTGGACTAAGTTTTCTAAGTTCTGCCAACCTTATGTAGCACATGCACAATATATTGAGCACTATGCAAGGCGCAGAAGGTCATGGGGAACTTTGTTGCTCCTACGACAGTTCTCGTTCTTCCAGTAATTGTCCAATGATCTGGCCTGCCTTCTTCGTGCACTGCCTTGCTTGCCTAGTCACTGCCTATGTGGACAACATACACAGTATGAGGGTTTCTTCTTGGGTTCGACCCTCTTTGCTCCATGGGAGAAAATTTGGAAGTCCTGGGCACCACCTAAATGTCGGTTCTTCATGTGGCTTGTTGCGCACAATAAGTGCTGGACAGCAGATAGACTTGCACGCCGTGGGCTGGCCCGCCCGAAATGCTGTCCACTTTGTGATCAAGATGATGAAACCATCAACCATCTCCTGGTCGGCTGCATCTTTGCTAGGGAATTTTGGTTCCTTTTGCTAAGACAGGTTGGTCTTCATGCCTTATCCCCACAACCTTCGGAAAACTCCTTTCTTGATTGGTGGGAAAGAGCTAGTAGTGCTACTTCTGAGCTGGTGAGACAAGGTGTTAATTCCCTAATCATTCTTGGAGCCTAGATTCTCTGGAATCATCGTAATCGCTGTGTTTTCGATGGGTCGGCTCCAAGTGTTGCTGGGGCTTTAATCTTGGCTGGAGAGGAGCGTAGGCTTTGGACCTCAGCAGGGGCTCGAGGATTATCCCTCCTGTCTGCCCCCCTCCCTGGTGATTAGTCTCTGGGGCTGTTTGGTGTTGTTTGGGTCGGCCTCCAGTTTTTCCTGAGGCGTGTTAGGCTGTGAGTGCGTGGTGTTGAGTGTGTGTTGGTGTGTTGGGTGTTTGGTGTAAGTGTTGTTGGGTTCTTACACCCTCTTTTTTCTTAATATAATGAGGCGCACATCTCCTGCGTTTTTCGAGAAAAAATGTGGGCAACATACCTAAAAAAGTTTGGCAGCTGAGTGACAGACAGCGCCAAGGTTCAGTCTCAGTCACCTGCTCTTAGAACACTGCTTGAGTTTCAAAGTTCCTTACTGTGTGCCCACTTTGGGCTTATCTTCTTTTTAATATAATCGGCAGCTCTCCTGCCTGATTCGTTTCAAAAAAAAAAAGTTCCTTACTGTATTTATCTTGACCATTATATATTTGTAGGTAGAGCTGTAGAGGCTTACTTTATTGTACTCCAGTAAACAACCAGTCTTTTTTTTTCCAGTTTTGCTCTCCAACTGTCCTTGCATACTTATTAGCATATTACCATTGTACTTGATTTCAGGTCTAAGAGATCTTGCAGATTTCTTGCCTGCTTCACTTGCTGCTATTGTCAGCTACCTTTCTGCAGAAGTCACTCGTGGCATATGGAAGCCAGTTATGTTGAATGGAATGGACTGGCCAAGTCCAGCTGCAACTCTTCCAGTAGTTGAATCGGAGATAAAAGAAGTTCTTGCATTTGCTGGTGTTCATATCAATATCTGTCCACGACCACGTATGTCAATGCCTGTTTGTGTAATTTGTTCATTTTTGTTCTTTGGATTTACATTATCACAATCTATAATTTTCAGTATTTAAGATAGTACTAACTTTCCTCAGGCCAATATCTCATATCACACTCTTAACTGGGCACTTAATCCTTCTACAGGTTCTGTGATGCCAATGCTTCCATTGCCAATAGCAGCGCTAATCAGTTTGTCAATAACAGTCAAGATGGAGGAATTCAGTCACCTACACGGCATCATTGGCCAAGGAATTGAAATTTGTACAACATCTAGTTCATGGCCCTCTTCGCAAATTATAGGTGCATTGTGGTCCCAAAAAGTACGGCGGTGGCATGATTTCATCATCCTGACTTGTTCGCAGTCCCCCTTCACTCGAGATAACACCGCGGTGGCACAACTGATCAGGAGTTGCTTCTCTTCTTTCCTTGGGCCTTTGGTTGATGGGCGCTCCTGCTTCGTAGCAAACAGAGGAGTTGCTAATCTGCTGGGGCAGACTTTTGATGAAAAAGCCCACAGGCTTGCTGTAGCACCAGGATTTCTTTACATGAGATCTTGCTGGTTATTTCCAAACAACAGCTTTGTTTGTGAAGAGATTTTGGAGGTGGTCATTGAGAGAGCCCATGCGCTAGCAAATGCTTGTAGTTCTGATAGACCTGCTCGTTTGAGGTCAGACTGTTTGCCGCTATCAGCTGCATCATCCTTGGTAGAGCAGATAGCATCACTTGCAGCAACTATGCTTTGTCATGCTGGTGGGGTGAATTTGATTCGTCTCCTCTACGAGCAGATTATCCCCACTCTGCTGCTTTCAGGTGGAAAAGCTAAGCTTGGTTCCGCTGGTCAGGTATGCAGCATAATCGAAGGACACACATTAGCCTATGTTCTCCTCTTTTCGGGTGCAAGCATCTGGGGAGTTGGAGAAACGTCGCCAGCTTACACTTGGATATACACATCCAAAAGGCAACAGGTTGTCGATAGGCACTTGGAGTTCATGGCCAGGGTAATGGAGGGTAACATTGTGCTGGGCTGTGGCGATGCCACATGGAGGTCCTATGTTCTCTGTTTTGTCAACTTGCTGGTCAACTTTGTGCCCACATGGATTCCTGAAGTGAAGCTAAAGACGCTACAGAAATTGGCATCTGGGCTTCAGAGATGGCACGAGGGTGATCTTGCCCTCTCTTTGCTTGAGCGAGGGGGAACCAAAACCGTGACTTCAGTAGTTGAATCCCTTTTGCAATAATAAGCTGGTGCTCAACTGGCAGTATAGTTTTCTACGACAGCTTGGTCCATATACACATATAACATGTTATTGATCTGAAAATTCAGTCATCAGAAAAATAAACAGTACAGTTCTACCGAAGCTTGATTGTTCATATTGTCGGTTAGCTAAAGAGATGGCCAGCAGTTTTTGTACTAGTTACATGTCAGTGTGTAATTAATGAACTTGTCATTTACTGGCAGTCGTCCATTTGGGGTGTATAAAATTCATGGAATAATTGGAAAAATTCAGTATTAGAAAACAGTATTGCTAGGAGTCAGGCGTCCGTTCCATCGGACGACCCGTGCAGATGTGCCGTTAGCCTCTTTGCTTCCATAGGCCCCGGTCGGCTGGTAAAATTTCCGGCTGAATTCAGCCACATTGAACAGTACCAAGATTCAGCCAAGCTCCAGCCGAACAGCAACTGCAGCCAATTCAATTCAAAAAAAGGCGCCAAATACATCATTTAATGCATTTCAAATTCAAACAACAGCAGCCAGCCCATTCAACTACACCACCAGTTCATTACAACCAGGACAGCCCCTTACTAATCATTGAAATGCACATATCAAATTGGCACAAGTCCAATACAGCACCATGATTTTTTTTTGAGGAAAGCCATGTGGCGCACTTTATTGATTATCAAACATGATTACATCGTTTACCATAGCTTCAAAAAGAAAATTAGGGGGATTCATCAACCCAAATACAATTATCTTTCAAAGATAAAGCTACTCTAGCTATTTCATGCGCCACCGTATTCGCTTCCCGATCACAATGCTCAACGGAGATAGCTTCAAAGTCTTGTTATAGGAGGAAACAGTCATCATAAATTGGTGCACCTGTAGCAAACGAGATCCCAAGTCTCATAGTTTCCACGACTTCCATGCAGTCTGATTGTATGATGAAACCATTACATCCAATCCGTTATGCTAACAAAAGTCCCTCCTTTAGCGCCATTACCTCTGATGTTGGGGCGTCCACCACATGTTCCATATAGTTACAAGATCCTGCAATGAACGTTCCTTTTGAGTCTCTGATGACCACGCCAGTACCTCCACTGCTGCTTTCCTCTCTGAAACTTCCATCTATATTTATCAGTAACTTTCCTTCTGGCGATCTCTTCCATCCCTCTCTTTGTTTGATAGACTTCTTCATAGCAGTTTTATAGTTTGTCGTCAGAGAAGCAATTGAGAGAGCTGACTACATCGGTTGCTGGATGGCCTCACCGTGGACGAATTTCCTACGCTCCCACCAAATATACCAACCTCCCGTCAGTATTAGTTCAGCAAGACCAACCTGATTTAGATTCATAACCGGTCTAGAGTTGTTAATGAAATCTGCTAGTAAAACAGACCCCGATCTATCTGATGCTAGAACTCTCTCCATCTTGTTCCAAAACACCAAGTCATTGCCATATCCCTTTGACACGATTGTAGGTGAACAGAAGGTGTTTAATATTTTCACATCCCTCATGACATGCTGGACAGCTGCTTGAGTTCTCTATATGTCGGTTTGCAAGAATCCCTTTGCATGGTATAGTGCCATGCAGGACCCTCCAACCAAAAATTTTGATCTTGCTCGGAACTTGCAATTGCCAGAGTTTTCCCCAAATATCAATATCACCCACACCACTTGCTTGCACCTGTAGCGTGTTACCACCAAATTTACGTGACCATTGTATATGATATGCTGAACGGACTGAAAAGAAACCGTTCTAGTTATAATGCCATTCCACAAGGTCCTCTCTACCAACAGATAATGGTATTTGTAGGATCTGGTGAACATCAACTGGCCAGAACAAATCTATGATCAAGTCCTCATCCCAATAACCCGTCACTGGATTGATTAACTCCTCCATGACTAAATTGTTTCCCCTTGGTGTCATAATTTTGAGATTATGGCTTGATGGAATCCAACAATCCTCCCATATATTAATCTGAGAACCATCCCCCACTCTCCAAATATATCCATGTTTAAAACACTCCAATCCTGCCAGGATACTTTGCCAAGTATATGAACTCCCACTGTTTAATTTTGCATTTAACAATTTTCCATCAGGATAGTATCTTGCTCTTAGCACTCTAGCACAAAGTGAATCCGGTTCAAGCAACAGTCTCCAAATCTGTTTGGCCAGCAGCGCAAGATTAAAGCTCTCCAAATCTCTGAAACCCATACCTCCTCTCTTCTTAGGAATGCAAAGCTTCCACCACGCCTTCCAATGAATCTTCTTATGGTCATCTTCATCACCCCACCAGAACTGTGATATGGTGTCTGAAATCCCTTTACAAATGTTTTTTAGGATTTTGAAAACCATCATCGCATAGACTGGCACGGCTTGAGCGATAGACTTTATAAGAATTTCTTTTCCGCCCATACTCAACAACTTTTCCTTCTAACCCTTTGTCTTGGCTCGTGAAAGCATCTAGGCCCCTAGTTAGGTTTCGGTGATTAATGACAATATGAGATTACTATGACTAAAGTGTGTTTTGTAGAGGCAATTAAGTTAGGTCATGGTAATGGCAATTGATTGGGCAATCATGGTTGTCATGCCCCTACGATGAAAATTATTTTGGTTTTCAATGGATGGACGACAAGGTTAAGAATGGACTAGTTCTAAGTGTCGTTTGGTGTTGAAGAGACACTTAGAGTAGTTTAGGACTTTGTTTTTTATTTAGATGTACTATTAAGGGGGGTATGGACTAGTAGCTTGACCTAGGTGAGTCTAGTGGGTTAGGTGTGGTGCACACTTGTCAAATCTAGCACTAGGAAGCTCAGGAGTAGCCCTAAGATCAATTGGAGCAAACTTCATTCACATATGATTTCGAGTTGAAAGTGAATGGAGGGTCAAATGACTGACCGAACGCTGGTTTGGTTGTGACCGGACGCTGAAGGGTGAGTCTGGTCAGTTCATTTGGTCAACTAGAGCCGTCTGGTTGCGACCGGACGCTGTGTTCCTGTGTCCGGTCAACTCCAGAAAGGTTCCAGAGAGGGAGATTCATGATCAGACGTGTCCGGTCAGTGCTGACCGGACGCTGGTCAGGATCCGGTAACTGACCAGACGCTGAACAGCGAAGTGACCGGATTCTGGGTGCTAGCGTTCGGTCAACATCAATAAGGTTCTAGAGAGTAGTTTTCGTGACTGGACGTGTCCAGTCAGTGTTGACCGGACGTGTCCGGTCAGTGTTGACAAGATGCAGGTCAGAGTCTGGTCACAACTTAACAGCTCTGTGGCGGGGATAACTGATCGGAGCGTCTGGTCACCTTGACAGGAGCATCCAGTCACCCCACAGAGTGCTGACTCAACCTCCTAATGTTTTGTTTTGAATGAGGGGGTATAAATACTTCCTCTATTCATCCAAGGGAGGTCTCTTGCCCATTTGTTCAGCTGTGAAACACCCCTGAGAGTGCAAAGGAGAGCAAGAGCCTAGTGAGGTGATTGAGATTTGAGAATCCAAGATTAAAGCCTCATTAGTGCAAGGAGAGTAGCAAGTGTGCATCCACCCTTCTCATTAGGCTTGTTGTGGTCAAGTGAGAGTTCGTGCTTGTTACTCTTGGTGATCGCCATCACCTAGACGGTTTGGTGGTGATCGGGAGTTTGGTGATTATCCAGCGAAGCTTGTGGATGACCCAACTCAAGTTGTGAGCGGTTGTGGGTGATTCACCGTGACGGAGTGTCGAAGAATCAGCCCGTAGAGAGCATTTGATCCTTGCGCGGATCAAGGGAGAGCTACACCCTTACGCGGGTGCTCCAACGAGGACTAGTGGGGAGTGGCGACTCTTCGATACCTCGGCAAAACATCGCCGTGTTCCTTCTCCTCTCTTTACTTTAAGCATTTACATTTGAGCAATTCATTTCTTATCTTTAAATTCTTAGAATTACCATGCTAGAGTAGGATTGGAACTTAGGGTGCTAAACTTTTATGCGGTAGATCAATAGAATCACATTCTAGGCACAAGGGGTGAAGTGGGCTAAGTGTAGGGTTTAATTATTGCAAAGAATTTTAGAATTAACCCAATTCATCCTCCCTCTTGGGCATCTTGATTCTTTCAATTGGTATCAGAGCCTTGTGCTCACGAATTTAGGCTTAACCGCCTAGAGAAAGATGTCCCACGAGGATGGACCTCCTCCTATCTTTGAGGGAGATAATTTTTCTTATTGAAAAATCCGCATGGAGGCTTACTTAGAAGCTCTAGATGTTGAAATTCTTAGAGCCGCCTCTCAAGGTTTCCCAAAACCTAAGGATCCCACACACCTTCAAGGCGATGAAGTCAATTATGAGAAATGGAATGCAAAGGCTAAAAAGGCCATCTTTAGAGGCCTTTGCAAATATGTGTTTAATCGTGTGCGGAACCACAAGGACACCCATGCACTATGGTCGGACATTTGTGTGCTCCATGAGGGAACAAAGAGTGAGCATGAGGAACGCTATCATCTTGTCATAAAAAAGCTTAATTCTTTTGAGATGCTTTCTAAAGAAAGTGCTAATGAGATGTACTCACGCTTAAATGTTCTTGTAGAGGAAGTCAATGGGCTTAGACTTACACAAATGGCACCATCCGATGTTGTAAGAATGATCTTGAGTGTCCTCCCCATTGACAAGTATGGGCACATTGTGACCATGCTTCATCAAGGTGATCTTTTCACCGTTACCCCAACACAAATATTAGGAAAGATCAATGCACATGAAATGTATATGCACATCACACCACAAGATGGCTCTTCCTCCACCAAGAAGAAAGACTTGGCATTCAAGGCTAACCAAGAGAAGGGCAAAACAAGAGTTGAATATGAGAGCTCTAGTGATGATGAAATTGATGATGTAAGTCTTGCTCTCATGGTGAGAAGAACCATCAAGATGCTTAAGAAGCTCAACAATAACGGTGTTAAATTTGATGGCAAAAAGAAGAAGTTCTTCACTAGCAATAGAAGGAAGCTAATCTTGGAGATGAATTGCTATAATTGTGGAGAACTTGGTCATCTAGCACATCAATGCCCCAAGCCAAAGAATGATAAATACAAGAAGAAGTACAAGTGCAAGAAAGATGACTCAAGCAATGAAGATGATGATGAGAAGAAGAAAAACAAGCCATACAAGAAGAGGGATAGCAAGAAGGACTTTCACAAGAAGAAGAAAAATGGCAAGGCATACATCGTCGGTGATTGGCTCATGGATATTGATTCATCAAGTTGCTCATCCGATGATGATAGTAAGAACGAGAAGGTGGCCACTATTGTGATTGATTCTTCACTATCTTCACCGACACCACCACCATCATCCTCTACACTCCTATGCCTTATGGCCAAGGGTGAACGAAAGGTACAAAGTGATGATGAAAGTAGTGGTGATGATCATGCTAGCAATGATGATAGTGATAGTGATGATGAATTTGAATCATCTTGTCAAGTTGCTTAACCAATATACTAAGATCATTAGAAAGACAAGAGCTAAAAATGAAAAGCTAGAACTTAAGAATAACTCACTTTTAGCTAAATGTGACATAGCGGAAAAGGCTAGTGTTGAGC